>NC_079166.1:38453806-38763806 GCF_947568905.1 Ostrea edulis | reverse complement strand
AGCTCAAATACAAGGATCCAACGAAAGTAATAACGAGCACCCAAGCTAACAGTATTACTTTATTGAAATACTTTTTCTTCTGTAATGGATTGAAAGGATAACGCAGAGATAATACCAGCATTAAAGCCATTAATTTATGAATATTTTAGGCGTATCCTATTTGGCGGTAAAATATAAAACTATCGGAGACATCCTTAACGGTAACTCAAGGTAAATCATATACTCTGTAATTATCTCGTTAATTATTGAAAACTTATTGCTAGTATACCATATTATCCTTGGGAAATAGTCGAACTGAGGTTTGCTTTTTTGTTTTCCAAGACAAAATGAAACTTCATCAGAAAGAGTAGGTTCGGATATTCTGTCACTCACACTGAAGAATGCGTTGTCTAGAGAAACATTGAAACCACCTCTGAGTTTGAAATTTTTAAAGGAAAAAGTGAGTCTCATTCAAAACTCTAAGTTGAGAATAATTTCTAAAGTTGTACATAAAAGAGTTGAAATGCTTGAATTTATCCCTTAATTTTCAGAGTTCGACTGCTGCTATCACCGAGTGTGTATTTTGGAACTTCGATCACAAGTAGGTATAACAATATGCTTGACAGTATTTTTATTATGTATGATGCATTTCGAGAATTTAGCAATTGTATATAACACTTTTCTACCCATGAGCCTCTGAAATTCAAACCATATTTATGGTAAACTGGAGTGAATCAACCCCACTACTTTTTCAGCAATGGAACAGGTGGATGGTCAACAGCTGGATGCAAAACAGAGGGGACAGACGATCTGTACACACAATGTACCTGTAACCATTTAACAAACTTTGCAATACTACTGCGGCCATACTCAAAGGTATCTTCTACTAATCAAAGTACTGAAAGTACTAATACAACACGAGAGTGTTATTCACCTTTCAGGAATAGAAGGAAGCAATTCAAACAAAAAAAACTTACGAAAGAATAAATATGAAGGTCATATATATAGAAATTTATCAATACTTTTGGTGAATATTGACGTTTTAACACATACTGGAGAAATCCCAAAGTTTGATTTTCACTAAAACAGTCTATATTAAGCACTTATACAATGCACATATATATTCTCCCACACAAAATGCAAATTGAGGTTTCCTTCTATCTTGACAGCTAATGGATTAATGGATAGTTATTTACTACTCTAAGCTTACATTGGTACTTCAATGCAAAATCTGATTACATATGAATGACACTCATAATATGCTCTCTGTATGAAAGCATCTTTTTGTTAAGCCCAGTCTCTATCATCTATTGTTTTGATGTTCATTATGGTTTTATGCATTTTCGATACATGATCCTTATGCTTAGATAGATTAAATCCATGAAATACTTCCAATCAGAAACTTTATCAACCTTTTTGTCAAACTTCTAAAATATCCAGGAAAATATTGTTAAATTTTAGATACAAGAATCTGAGGTACGTTTATTACTACAAAGCCTACACATGTATCAGGTTGTCGATGTTCTTTAAATGGAAGAAAAAAATACTGAGTATGATATGCATTCCTTTCGAAGTTTTATGTAGATTTGTGCCATTATGATACTGTGTTTTCTATCTCGTATTTTTGGGGTGATGGCAAGGAGACCCCAATAACCCAATGTATGAACCTAATAATATTCGCAACTAATTTTGTCATAAGATAGTCCAGCTATTATTTTCATATATTTGCGTCTGAACGCAGTCAGTAGTGGTCAATATATCCAAATGATAACTAATATTTCAATCACTATTATGCAATATATATCATAATTCCAACATGGTGGAACATCCAAAGTTAAAAGCAAACTTTAATGACACTCTTTATGCACCTGTAATGTTTCTTTGTCAAAAATTTGCAAAAAGTCAAGATGAAACTTAACTGTCTTCAACCGGTGGTAAAGGTCTAGTGATTAGGGTGTTCAGTTGGTGATCTGCAGGTGATGGGTTCGAGCTCCGCTCGTACCTTTGCTGCGTCCGACCTAAGACATAAAATCGGTATTGACCGCTCCTTAGCCAAACTCATGTCATTTATAAGGGAGAATGATGGGTCTTTGGGATGAGAAATAAAAACGATGCCCCGTGTCGCGGGAGGCTTTAACACAATAACAAACCCTCACTGATACGACCCAGAGCTCCATACATATGTCAAAATTTGTTGCACTTAATCAATAGAAGACAACGTCTCAAGTTTCAAAGGGACGTAAAACAAACATAAGCCTACTAGATTCATCTTTCATTTGTTCTGTAGGTTGTATTATACATATTGGTGCAACGACAACATATACAATGTAGGGAATCTGACTAGTGAAAAAGGTTAAGATAACGAACAGTGATTAATCTCATAACTCCAATAAAAAATGCAAAATCAAGACTAGGACGAACACGGACCATTGGATATACCAGAGGTACGGTAATATACCTAGGAGGAGAAACCTTGTCGACCGGTCACATCCGCCGTGATCCCTATATATGATAAGGTAAAAGGAGTAATCAGTAGTTGTTATGAAACATGTCAGACAACATTTTACCAAATGACAGATTGTATTGGTAAATTAGATCGTTATAACGACCATAAAATTTGTGATATGGTTACTTAAAACGAGACTGTTTAAAACCCTACAACATCAACGTATATTATTTGTCAGTAGTCTGCCTCGATTTAAAAACTGACCATACGCAGAACAAGCTCTTGTGTATCGAATTAGTTGGGAGGTATAAACATGATATGCAGTTGATAACGGAATATTGCTACATAAATATGGGAAGTTGACGATTGAGAAGATAATGTCTTCCCGTTTGTCATAAAGTTCAGGTGTTAGGATGCCGTTATCTATGTTCAATAAAATATCCAAGAATGAAGCAGATGTCAACGACTCTGTAGTGTCTTTTATTTCGAGTTCACTGGGATATATCCAATCGACATATGAATGAAAAGGATTATTTTTAATAGATAAAAGCATCACCAATATGTTTAAATGTCGAGTTGAAGGCCACAGCAGGTCAATTAGGAAATAACGTGAAGGTGATGGGACAATTTCCAAATACACAAAAATCTAAACGCAGTCATGGACATCGTTCATGTAAAGGACCAAATATACACGATATCACACTTGTTTCACCTTTACCTCACATCAACAGACAATAAGGTCCACATCATTTTATTTTGTTCCATTTAGCGTTTTTAATACGTTATTTGAAGAAGTCAGAGCTAGTCCATGCAGAATACAGACTGAATCCACCGCAACCTCGTGTAAGCACCGCGGTTTATGGATGACAATCTTTCCGAATCATGTCGTCAGTTCCTTAAACTCCAATTTACCAACAAAGTAATAGATGTCGTCAATATAAGCAACATCCTTCGTCATAAAAAGAACTCAGTCTTGTATTCCAGTATATTTCAAGTTCAAGTCTACACCCTATATTTCCTACAATTATACTTCTACTATTGCATCCAAAAATTTTAATTACAAACTTTACAGGGTCTAGATATACACCATCTTACATATAATCCACCAACGTGTTCTTGTTCGTCGTCCTCTTTCAACTATATTCCAGCTGGATATGCCATTACTGGCGATGTCGATATAGTAGAGGATCTGAAATAATTTATTTTAAAAGGTCCTAAATTCAGAGAACTCCGGTCTTTCAATTGGTGACAGAACTCTATTATGAACTCTTTCGAAGATTATGACAGACGATGGGCTAAATTTAAAAAAGAACTTGATACCTTGTTAGAATGGATAAAAAGTATAAGCATAAACAAGTATCAAAATCACATATTATACACATCAAAACAAAGTGTGTACCATCTATCCTTCTGTGTTTAGTTAACCAGAAGTGATAAAAGAGGAATATAATTTGGTCTCAGCTGATAAAGCCCGTAACAGTATTGTATTTGTTGTAAGGTTCATAATTACAAATGTATTTTAAACAAACTTGACATTAATTCCTCAATTGATAATATAGCTTATACTCAAACTTCCTTTTCAAAAGATGAAACTCTTCAAAATCAATCAAATTCATTTTAAAACACATTTTAAAAATATACCAGTGAATGGGACAAATGAATATGAGTTACTGTACTTGAACTGGATTCCTAAAGCTCACAAAAACCCTTTCTACCAAGCCCTTATCCTTGTTCCTCACGAAAATATTAACTACTGTGGAGGAACTTCAAACGCATTGTGCCACAAAATAAACCACAAGTGGTGTAAATCAAATGTGAATTCGAAAAAGTAAATTGGAAATTAAAACAACGTTTCTCTAATTAACAACAATACGTATGACATTTTTTTTAAACATTTTACACAGCCATTCCTCACAATGAATTAAAAACTAGACGTTTTGACATCATAGTCACTTCTTCGACAGAAATTGAAAAAGTAAACATTCATATCTAGTGATTAGTCATTCAAAAACTTACTTTGTTGAACACCACTGTGGTTCTAAGCATACATACTCTAGAGTTGATATTAGAAAGATGCTGGAGTTCCTCATGGACAATATCATGATCAGGTCTGGACCTGTTTTTATATTCTTACAAGGCAGAATTTATTGAAAAATTTCTACATGAGAAGAAAAAAGGTCTTGCTGTGACCTTCAACTCGGCATTTAAATATCTTGACGAAGTTTCATCTATTAACGATAATCATTTTCATTCGATATATCCCAGTGAATTCGAATTAAAAGAAACCACAGTCTCCCAGTTCTGCTTTATACTTAGATATTTTATTGAACATAAATGTTAACGGCAAACTAACAACTCAACGTTATGACCAACGGGATGATTTGAGCCTCTCCATCGTCAACCTCCCATATTCATGTGGCACCATTCCACCATCCCGTTTGTCATAAAGTGTACATGTATTGTCAATGAGGAACTTCAGCATATTTTGTATTTCAACTTCAGAGAACTTGTGCGTGGAATCAGAGTGGCGTTAAACAAAATAATTTTTTGGATGACTGATCACTAGATATGAATATTTACATTTTCCATTATGATGTCAAAGAGTCTATTCTGTAATTTATGGTGAGGAATGGTCGTATAAAGTGTTGAAAAGTCATACGTTTTGATGTTGATTTGAGAAAAGGTTTGCGAATCTACATTTGATTTACACCACTTCTGGCATACATAGTCGCACAGTACGCTTGATGTTATTCCTTCACAACTATTAATACTTTCGTGAGGAGCAAATACAGGGCTTTGGTAAAACATTTACTGGATCCAGCATTGTATCTTTGTTTGTAATGGTTTTTATGAAGTGAAGAAATCCAGTATTGACACGGTAACTCATATTCATCTGACCCTTTCATTGAGATATTAAATGTGTCTAAA
Source organism: Ostrea edulis (assembly GCF_947568905.1). Lineage (NCBI taxonomy): Eukaryota > Metazoa > Mollusca > Bivalvia > Ostreida > Ostreidae > Ostrea > Ostrea edulis. Next base: position 38,758,453 of record NC_079166.1, on the reverse strand, counting down.
ACTGAAGGATGGTTTTGAAGAATTTCATCTGATGTTTTGATAAATATCTAATTACTGATGGTATTTGGTAATTTTCTAGTAAACGCGAGTTATCTGCGCCGATTCGTTTCACGGAAATACTGTCCATTGCAATTCGATTTTCTCGACGAAATCGAATGATGAGGTGCTTACAAAATATAATTTTCCATTTGATTTATTCGACTAGTTTCTTGAGATGTTCTCTAGATACGATTTTCACTTGACTATACATCGACTTTCGATTTAATTATTCACAGAACACGCTTTTGATCGAAATCGAATCGAATAGAAAAGTCGAGAAATGATAAAATGGAAAACCAGATTAGGTATTGATAGTTTTAATATCTATGCGATAAATTTTTAATGCAAGTTATAACTTGTGAGAAAATAGTACTAATAGTACTTTCCCGATGATAGGGATACCCTGAAGACTGATATAACAGAGATGATGCACCATCAACCATTAATGATTGCGAAGATATAATCAAAATTTCAATAATACTCTCAATGCTTTTATTCTTTAGAAGAAAATAATATATATTTAATTAAAAATAATCGAATTTTTCTTAATTTCTTTGATAGGTACATGACGATGAGGACGCTTTGCATTGGATATCCCTGATCGGCTGCATCATATCGATTACATTCTCCTTGATAACAGTCATTGTGTATCTTGTCTTCTGGAAGTAAGTCCCATATAATATATTGATTGTATATTGTTTAACGCCCCTATCGAGATTTTTTCACTCATATGGAGACGTCTATATATTAGAGATGGATCACCAACTGTTCTCTCAGAGTATTGTATACAAACTGTTCTCTCAGAGTACTGAATACAAACTGTTCTCTCAGAGTACTGAATACAAACTATTCTCTCAGAGTACTGTATACAAACTGTTCTCTCAGAGTACTGAATACAAACTGTTCTCTCAGAGTACTGTATACAAACTGTTCTCTCAGAGTACTGTATACAAACTGTTCTCTCAGAGTACTGTATACAAACTGTTCTCTCAGAGTACCGTATACAAACTGTTCTCTCAGAGTACTGTACACCAACTGTTGATCGTCTTAATATTATCCTACAATGTACACGTACTTCTTTACAACATGCATCTGCATGTATCTGCAGTGAATTACTCGTCATATCTCTAGACATTCCCCCAATTTCTAAAACCCTCCCTCCAACTCCCCTCTTTTGTTTTTTACAATGCGTCATCATTCCGGTGATTTAAATGCTGACACTATAACATTTGCAAATAATATTAAAAGACCCGGATAACTTTGAATTAACAGAGTCCAATGCAAACAACAGGGGATTCGGTGTTGGTACTCTTATTCCGTAAAGCTACAAATATATAATTTTTTGCATATTTTCTTTCCTTAATTTGTGTAAGGAGTACAGACATGAAATTTGGATTTCCAATATTTACAGATCTATAACTTCTGAGACCACGAAGATGATAGATAAGATCACCGTCTCTCTATGTCTCAGTATCGTCGTGGCTTACTCTTTGTTTTTAGGTGGAGTTGATAGGACCCAGTATAAGGTAAGATCATGAATAATATGATGATAAATGATCGAGTTAAATCTTTTTTGTTGTTAACGTGTCCTAAGGATATGCAATTTATGTAGTGCTTCATTTGTTTCATTTCTTAGAGTGGAATATTTTTGTGAAGTTTTTCCTTAGTTTGCCCTACATTAATAATGAGATAAAATAGTATAATGATTAGGTACATATGAATAAGTAGTTGTCATATCTTGAAAATGACCGATCGTGCAAAACAGTCTGAGACAGATTATGTAATGTAGTAGATAAATGGAACCGTATACATACCATGTAACCATAAGAGTGTACAAAATCAGGGTATCAGCATCACAGTAGTATGACTTTTGTATGGTTTTTTTTTACAGGTCGGATGTATAATCATTACAGCACTTTTACAATGGTTGTTCCTGTTTATTTTCTTCCTGATGTTGGCCATGGGATGGTATTATTTTATCAGCGTCTCATTGGTTAAGATATCGTTCTCCAAAGCTACAAAATTTAAAAGTAACGCCAACACTATTAGTAAATTCATCTGGGGAATTGTAACACGTAAGTCATGTATTAGTTTTGATGATATACTTTTATCTTACCATTGCAACCATAAACCAGAATAAGTAATTTACCAACAGATTAGGAGATGATCGAAATCACATTTGGTGTAATGCATCAATAGCCCACATCAAATGATGAACGAAGAACAATTTTAAAGACAAAAATGAGTTTTCAAAGAATCTAAATACCAAACCAAACCAAACCAAATCAAATCACCATTTCAATGAAACAGAATTTGATATTTACAACAATTAATAAAACCATAGCATCTATTGTGTACGAGATTTGATTATTAAGGAACACATGAACTATGAATTCTATTTTTCGTGTCATTGACTTTCAGTGATGCCTGTAATCATCACCGCTGTTACATTTGGGGTCGTATATTCGTCAGGGAAGAATTATCACTCAGATACCAGGTAGAAATCTTTACATTGATTTTCAGATGTGATGGGTGCTCCAACGTAGATGTAAACTTTATAAGATTAATTCAACATCTTTATTCCTCAGTTGCTGGTTGTCGTTTGAGAGCGGGGCTTTGTACGGTTTTATCGTTCCTGTCGCTGTTATCATTCTGGTAAGGATCTTCCCTTGGTTGTACTTTAACACAATTCATCTTTATATTTCCCATTTTCAGGTAAATGAAATTTGAAATAGCAAAGCAACACTGGTGTAGGCACAGTTATGGTGTCCATCTTTGGGTAACGAAAGGCATTACTGTTGAATTCTTGATGCAACATAATGTGATATGTTTTATTAAATCAAATGCAGGTTAATATTGTAATTGTCATCAGTTTATGGATGGCAATCCGTTCATCAACGCTCGTGTCAAAAGGAACAGCAAAGAAACAGGCGATGTAAGTCCTGATTAGTACTATTGTGTGTTATGTAATGTTAAATCGCAGAATTAGTCCTTAACACAATAATGAACGTCATCGTGTCTGAAGCTCAGCTGTTATGATTTCTAGAATGGTAGAAAATAACTTAAAGATTCACTGATCCAATTTTTCATCAAATCTGTATTTTACATGGATACCTTGTCCTCAGAACACCATATCATCACTTCACGACAAACGTACTATACCGAAAATCATTGAAACGGAAATTCATTTTGCTCTGTGTGATTTTAGGGCTGGTGTAAGGTCAATCTGTATCCTGGTACCTGTTTTGGGGGTGACCTGGCTTTTTGGACTTTTGTCGGTCAATGATGACGTCATCGCCTTTCAATATATCTTCTCTATTTTGAATTCTGTTCAGGTAAAACTTGATTCATATAATATAGCATCATCATATTGAATTGATATAATTCCACGACGCCGTGGCATTAATTCTGATATTTGTTTTGAAGGGACTTTTCATTTTCATCACCAAATGCATTTTTCACAAAAAGGTAAGAACATGTATACTAAACGGGAAATACTATCAAAAGTCTTCCATTCTATGTACAAATCATAAAACAAAAAGTTTTAAAATTACTCTACAAGAAAGTTTAATTCTGTAATAGCATCAGTTCAACATTTAGATATATCGACGACGTATTATTATGTCGATTCAATATATCCCAGTGAACTTGAAATAAAAGACACCAACGAGTCGTCCACTTTTGCTTCATACCTATATATTTTATTGAAAGTAGATATTAACGGCAAACTAACAACTCAACTTGAGTGAAAAACCGGATGATTTCAACTTCTCCATCGTCAACTTCCCATATTTATGTAGCAATATTCCATTATCACCTGCATATGGTGTTTACATCTCTCAACTGATGCGATACGCAAGAGCTTGTTCTGCGTATGGTCAGTTTTTAAATCGAAACAGACTACTGTCGAACAAGTTGATAGTACAGGAGTTCGAACAGTCTCGTCTAAAAGCAGCATTTCGCAAATTCTAAGGCCGTTACAATGATCTAGTTTGCCATTACAACCTATCATTGGGTGAAATGCTGTCTCACGTGTTTCATGCCGATTGTTGGGCCGTTCTTGGCACACTAACTTTGACTACGGATAACTCCATTTATCAGATCAAGATATAGGGCTAACGGAGGGTGTGACCGGTCGACAGGAGATGTTAACTCCTTCTAGGCACCTGATCCCACCTCTGGTATATCTAGTGTTTGCCTAATTCTCTATTTTGTATTGCTTATAGGAGTTGTGAGATTGATCACTGTTCGTTATCTTCACCTTTCATGAAGACATTTAAGCATTGATATGATTTTAAAGACACGTAAGGTACTACAAAAATATACATTTAAATTCTACAATTATTGTTTTGCCTGTTTGTTTTTATATTCCCAAGTCAAGGGCTTGTAATCCACTACATTTCATACAAACCCTTTACGTTCTATAATTATAAAAGGTGGTCAATAATATCGCCATATAGTAATGAGAATAGTTTTCACCTGGACTGTTTACTTTTATAGAATCAGAGTTCATGTTCGTGTAGCGAGTATGCGAGTGGGTCCAACATCTGAATTAATTTTGTTGAAAGAGATTCTCAGAATGCCAGGCACACACACAAGAACGGCAACAAGTGACCGAATCCTGTGAAAGAGTGAAAAATATCTTTCTGTCTCTTTGACAGAACATCAACACACATCCTACATATATCATCATTTCCATAGTAAGTTCATATGATGTGTATCAACGCATGTTGGAACACGTGTGCCGAGGAATCTCATGAAATAATGCAATCGTTCTTAGAGCCATTTAGAGTTTAGATAACCAGCCCCAGAATTGAAACCTAATCTATCAAGGGGTTGTGAGTCAAACCCTTGACGTAGGAAGATGGGTTATATAGTGTATTCTTTGTTCTGTTTCATAAAGCGTTGCTTTTTAAGAAGTTGTCTACAGAAATCAGACGAACCATGTCCTATGCCTTTATGGGCCTACTAAGTTTGACGAGGCACCGGCATTGAGGATCGAATGAGGGTCTCTACGTTCCGAAGCGAGCACTATAACCACTAGTCTACTGCGACCGTTGCTAAATTTGATTTAGAAGAATGTGTTTTATAATTATTAGCAATTATATCGATTTTCAGTTTCTAATGATGCAAAAACTGTAGAACGGATAGCGCTTGTGAAATTGAAAGGGCTGGAACCTTTAAGAATATTGCCAATATATTACAAGAAAAAACGTAAATATGGTAATCAAGCAAGAAACAGGAATTATATATATTATATGTATACACAGTGTTTAGTTTTCTACAGACAACCTTCTAGATGAAGATAACAAACAGCGATCAATCTCAGAACTCCTATAAGGTAGATTTAAAAATTCTAACAGCATAATCGCCTTTGTGATAGATTCGGAAAGCTTTTATGAAAAGAATGGGCTTCAAGGAATCTGAACATTCAAGGAGTAAATCATACCCGTCACAGAGTAACGGTACCCAGTCCTCGCGCGTGACAGAGTCCAGCGTAAGTTTATACAAAGACATCGATTCCATAACATTACACCATTTCATACAACAGCCTTGTCATGGTAATTAAGACAAAACAAAACGGTATCGAAGACATGAGAAAGATGTTTTCAGGATATATTTGAATTTATACTCACTTTTCATTATTGTATCATTGATGTTTAGATAGATTCATTCTCGGGGAGGAGAAGTGGAAAATAAGTCGATAAATGAGGATCTGGTTAAGGTATGTTTGTGGTTTACAATGTGACAAGAAGGCATTAAAACAACCCAACTAATTCATTATTTTGCCTTATAGACCTTCAAATTTATAAGATGATAAAAACCAGAAGTTTTAAAACATTACCAAATTGTATACAAATATAAATAATAATCATCATTATTTAATTTTCTATGGTTTTATAGTTCTTACATTTGTGTTTTGTTTTAGGGAATATTCCAAACCATCGAAAACTCACCTCCTTGAATTATATCTTGCTGGAAGAGAACAATTGCTGGAATGTTCGAACCAGAGTATTACAGTGCACGCTTTCTATGGTTAAAAGCAACCAAATCATTTTATATTCTTTTGATACCTCTTATGACATGCTGTTTAATGATATATATTCAAAATCAAAATAAATGCGTAGAATTATAATCACATAACGTGGTTTACGTGGTGTTATAGTATTTCGTGTGTTAGTTAAGATATGCACACTGCTCTTGTTTAGCATTTTCTTTTGCAATGTTAATTCTATATGACTAATCGAGTTTCCGATGTACAGAAATCTGTGTCATCATCAAACAGCAACATTTTCATGTCTGTCAACATTATTCCCCTATGTTACTTCTTTTTCTATCATTGATTACTTAATCTTTTATTAATTACTTTGTTAATACACATGTATGAAAGGTGAAAATAAGGAACAGTGATCAATCTCACAACTCCTATAAGCAATACAAAATATATAGTTGGGCAAATACGGACCCCTGGACACACCAGCGGCGGGATCAGGCGCCCGGGAGGAGCAAGCATCCCCTGCCAACCGGTCACAGCCGCCGCGAGCCCCCACAACCATGCATATCTGTTAGTGTAGGTAAAGACACCATCACTCAACCATATCTACTGCAGAAAACAATACTTTGTAGTGATGGTTTCACTATTGACTTATCAAAAATGTAAAATGACCAACGTTGATATAAAGTGAAGATAACGAGCAGTGATGAATCACATAGATCTCACAAAAATATAAAATTAAGAGTAAGGCAAGTACGGGCCCCTTGACACACCAGAGGTGGGATCATCTGTCTAGGAGGAGTAAGCACCCCATTTTGACAGGTAACACAAACCTTAACTCTCTTTCGTGATCAGGTGAACGGAATAATCCGTAGTTAAGATCAGTTTGCAAAGAACGGCCTAATAATTGGTATGCAAAACGTCAGACCACATGCGACCTTGTGAGATATTGTAATTAAAAATAAATAATTATAACAACAATATAATTTGAGAAATACTGACTTAAAAAGGTAATTGCTGAAGCCCCTGTAACATCATCTTATTTTTCAGTAGCTTGCCTCGATTTAAAAATTGATCATATGCAGAACATGCTCTTGCGTATCGAATCAATTGAGAGACGTAAACACCATATTCAGATGATGATGGGATATTGTTACACAAATATCGGAAGTTGACGTCATCCCGTTTGTCATACAGTTGAATTGTCAGTTTGCTGTTGATTTTTATGGTCAATAAGATATCTATTTATACAGTACAACCAACGCATATGGAAGATTTTGTGGTGTCCTTTATTTATTTCGAGTTCACTAGGATATATTAAATCAACATACGAATAAAAATGAGCATTCCTGATCGTCAAAACCTCGTCGATAAATCTAAATGTTGAGTTAAAGGCCACAGCAAGAGATATTTTCTACTCAAGTAGAAGCTTTTGAATATATTCTGCTTCATAAGAATATAAAACAGGTCGACCAATAAAGAAGCATAATTTTCAGCTAAGGAAATTTAAAACGCCTATTGGAAGATGTGATCACCAAAGACCATGTAGATATTGCCAAATAGGAACTTCAGCAAAATTTTACTACCAACTCTTGCATAAAATCAGAGTGGTGTTTAACAAAGTAATATTTTGAATAACTCATCACAATCCATGGGTATTTCTGTGTTTCAATTTTATTAAAAAAGCAGCTGTCTATGATGAAAGGTGAAAATAACGAACAGTGATCAATTTCATAAATCCCGTAAGCATTACAAAAAGAATAGTTGGACAAACACAGACCCTGGGACACACCAGAGGTGGGATCAGGTTCCTAGGAGGAGTAAGCATTCCCTGTCGACATGTCACACCCGCCGTGAACCCTATATCCTGATCAGGTAATCGGAGTAAACGGTAGTTAAAATCGATATTCCAAGAACGGCCTAACAATCGGTATGAAACATGTCAGACAGCATTTGGCCCAATGATAGGTTATATTGACGAACTAGATCGTTATAGCGACCATAGAATGTGCGAAATGCTGACTTCAATCGAGACTGTTGAAACCCCTGTACCATAAACTTGTTTGTCAGTAGCTTGCCGCGATTTAAAAACTGACCATACACAGAACAAGCTCTTGATATGGAAATGTCTAGTCTTTAATTTATCGTGGAGAATGGTTGTGTAAAGTGTTGAAGTAATCTGTTTTAGCTTTAGTTAATTGTTAGTGTTTGGAAGATTACTATCCTTTTCGATTAAAGCATTGCCGGTTTACATGTGTTTAGTGTGCATGTTTATCCTTAACCTTTATATCTGTGCTAAGTATGCAAATGACCCATTTTAAATGACCCTTTTACATATGACATTACTTAACTCACTGTCTTTTTCTGACAAGGCTGCAGCACCTTTAATAGATTTTATCAGTTCGTTTGCCTTTGGTTGATAATTAGAGTATTTAGCTTTGTCTAAATATGATATGGTAGTTGCTACGAGTTTTTATATTTACTTTTGTGAAGTCAAACTGTATAACAGTTATTTTCCCCCAATGACCTATTTTTACTTTTTACATGCTGTGCATTTGTGCCCCTTTTCTTGTAGTATTTGTTTAACTTTTCGACAGCCACAATACGGTTTGAAAATCTTGTGCACACAGGAACAGGTTAGTGTAAACAAACGGAACTACAGTGATCTCAGAATAAATTCTTTTACTTTAAGTCATAACTAGCAAATATATGCATTGGAAGTTATGATGAAAATGACTAATATTTGTTAAAATATATGTATCACATCTATACTCCCCCAGTAAATGACCCCTTCCCCCAAACAGAAAAGCACCCCCACCCCAACCCCCAACCCCCACAATAGATTGGGAAAATATCGGACTTGAACTCGGAATGTATATGCTTTAAGTGTAAGATTACTGAGCACCTTAACCACTAGACCACCCAGGCATGTAAGTTTAAAAGTTTCACCTTTAACAGGCTGCTAAATCTCAAGGTAAATTTTGAGAACGATTATTTTTATATTTAGCCATTTTCAACAAGAGGGCCATCTTAAACCAAATTTCTTCAAATGGACTTATGTACAGTCATACTCAGGTAAATCATTTTCAGTGTTTATTTTCTGGTTTAGGGTGGTCTTTTGCAACAGTTTGCAGCTTTTTAGACACATTACGTTACACCTACTATATACTCTAAATAATCACGGTGATGTTTATGCTTATTAAATAAAGATCTTTAATGAGTAATTTGGGTAAAAACATGAATAAAACGACATTGTATAGCACAATATTTGTAAAAAATTCATATTCAGGAAAAAAGTATTTTTGTAGGCTTAGGTGGCCCACTTGTTGAAATTGTTGCATACCAAGTGCGCTATACTTCTTGTAGTCTTGTTTCTAATAAATCGATGAATAAAATAGTTGAGATGTGAATTTACAGTTGCATTTAAGGCGTGAAGGTTAGATAATCTTTCATCATAACGTATCTAGAGACATTTTGTAAATATTCGTGTGTGTAATATGAGATAATGTAAACTTTTTAAATTTGAAACTCTACACAGAGGAATATTCTATTTAGAAAGACAATTTTTTAAATAAATATATGTATTGATTGTTTTTTTTTATCTATCGCATGGGGTTGATACCCTTGACGACGTAAACCAAGAATAAAATTTATTGGTTAGGGCAGGCGATAACGGTGTGTTTTATAATGAAAAGATGTACTATATATTCTGGACGTTGACAACACACAATCAAAGACTCTTTTAATTTGACGTGAGGACAGTAATTCATTTGGTTATAACAAGTAAGAATATTGATACAGCTATTTATTTCAATGTCAAAACCTCAAGGTAAATGGTTTAATAAAATGTATGTTGTAATGTAATTAATGATGTGTTAAATGATCTATCCATGCTCATTTTTATGGGTAGAGAAGGATAAATTTGTTATTTTTTTTAAACACATACACTGATTGAATATCAATCCAATGAATATATGAAACATAATTTAAAACAAGATACTTGGCAACTGTTCTCTAACCCTGCAGTCTGGGAGAAGCTACTATTCGTAGGTAAAATATGTTTAAGGTGGAAGACGAAATCATCGAATACACATCACAGAGTAAAATCGTAATAAATCAAGATTTAGAGGGCAAGTTATTTCTGAAATAAAATGTATACTACTCTAAATGGTGGGTACTTTGTCTTTTATTGTTAACGAATGATACCATGTTTAATGTTTATGTCCAGAAAACCGTGTATGGGTTTTTAAGACTTCGATTTGGTTCTTACAATGTATCAGCAAATTCGCCTGTTTCTGTACTTACGACAATGCGTAAATTGCAGCGGTGGAATGTAAAGATATGGCTTAAATGTGGAAAGTTTATATAAACCAGTCTTTACGAAAACGGACAGTGAAATTGGTGAACTTGATTTCTTAAAGAGATGAAGAATTTCATTGTGATGTACAAAAATTGACGAAAAGGTTTCATTTTCTTGCTATACGAGAACAAATTCCTAACTGTAATTAAAATCTCACTGTAAGCTCGTCTTTAATTTACATTGGCTCTCATATTTAATGCAGTTTCACCTTAATGCTAATTCTAACGACTTCTCCTTCTTAATGGTTCAAACTAGAAAAACTGACATAGTTTAATTCAATCAATACCCGACGAGAGTGTATGTCTTGCTATATTTTTAGAAATGTCAGACATCGATAAACAGAGGCATATTTCAGCATTGGGAAATCAAATATTTTCATTAAAAAGCACAATAAAAAGTACATGTATACATGTACATAAATATAAACGTTTTGAGTAGTTAAAAATATTTTCTCTCCATCTATCCATCCATCAATCCATTCATCGATCTATCTATCTGTCTGTCTGTCTGTCTGTCTGTCTGTCTGTCCGTCCGTCCGTCCGTCCGTCCGTCTGTCTGTCTGTCCATCCATCCATCCATCCATCGATCTATCGTGGAAAATTTCAACAAGAGTTATTGTCCTTAGCAACATTGCTTTTCAAATATAGGCAATTCATTACTTATTTATAGAAATGTTTTTTTTTTCAGTATTAAAAAATGTTTTTTATTGTATCCAGGAAATAAAATTGCTACAAAAATATATTTCTATCATGCAAGAAGTTTAATAAAGTTTTTGTTAACCCCCCCCCCCCCCAAATTGTTCTATATATTGGAAGTAGTCACCGAAACCCGACAAAATGCAGGTTATATAGCATGACCTCTATACACGCTGTGGACACTATTTTTCTTCAAGTCTTTATGGCATTGTACAACTTCTGATATTCTAAGGGGCATATATTAAACGGAGAACTTGTCTGACTGTGCAAATGTTTGTATATTTAGATGAGTTTGTGCAATGTACAATTTGGTAGTAATCATTCAATGTGTTTCCAAACAACGATATCATGGTTGCTAAAGATGTCATAATATTTATTTTGAACAAGAAATAATTTGAAATTCTTTGGCCCTGTTGTATAGGATAACAACACTTTTCAATGTATGTTCAATTTAATATATCATAGAAACTTATCAAACGCAATAGTTCGTTTCTATCATGTTTCAATGTTGCAGGTGCTTGAATATGAATACAGTCCCTGTTCTGTTTTCCATCATTACGTCATTAGTGGGAATACCATACATTCACTGCGACGGTATGCTGCACTTATATCTATAAATTTACTATCAGATCATAAACAACAACAATTACACCATATATACATGTATATACTGATACAGCTTACCTCCTACACATTTCTAGAAATACCATTCATTTACATTGATTACATGAGTGCCAAATATATTTCAAACACTGTGACATCCTTCATAAATAAATTCCTTTTATTCGGTCAGTAGATGAGATAGTACACAATTTCTAATTGTCCCAGTGGTTATGTACCTTTTTGAAATCTTGTGTACGATGTACGATGTAACGTAAAATATATTTGCGACCTATTCTAACCCGGATCCCCACGGGACTTACGTATAAGAAAATGAAGACTATATAGTTCTTTTTATGAGACACGAACGATTTCGATTCTTATGTCCAGTGGGGATACGGGTTAGAAAAGGTCCTCAGTACCCCTTGCTTGTCGTAAGGGGCGACTAAATGGGCGGTCCTTTGTATGAGACCGCAACCCCCCCCCCCAGAAAAACACCCCAAAACGAAAAGGAGCTACCGTATAACAGAATGTGTTGCACAATAAAGATCCCTCCCTGCTCAAAGGTCGTAAGCGACAAGCATGATAGGCCTAAATTTTGCAGCCCTTCACCCACAACGGTGACGTCTCCATATGAATGAAAATTTAAGCAATGTACAATCAATTAATCAATCATTAAATCAATTGAGTTTTATCGTAAAGAAAAGTACATCCAGTCAGATCAAAATAGTGCAATAAAGAAATGACGAATGTAGATAATATACAAAATATGTAAGGAAATAACGTTTAGGGCATAAACTTGTAAAATACATGAAACTGAAACATGCATTGATGACTTTTGTTTCTTACGGAGATAACGGGAATAACGTTACGAAACACTTGTTCACCATCATATTTGTTAAGTAGACACTTCTTTAACACTCCTACTATCACTTTCGTTAAGATTCGTAATACCACTTTAAGTACTAGTACTCTCAAGAATCACGGTAACGCCTACATCACCCTTTCACAGGGAAAAAAAAAAGCCACGCATGCCTTTTTTGCTCATGCAGAAACAAAATAAATCATGAATTGTATATGGTAAAATGTATTGCTTAATTAACATCAGTTTCAACAGGACAGATTCTGCATATTTAGTTGATAAATATTATGAGGCCCAGCATAGTTTTCCTTTAATATATATATTTTCCGACGTGAGACAGGAATTAAGAAATGGTGTTTACAATTCTGAACTAACTAAGGTTGATTGCTATCCTATTTCAATTGTTGTCCTGCAACCAATCTGCTATTTTTACTCCCTGTAAAAAAATAAATCGTAAACTAATTTTATCATCTATTCTTTTTTCGGATTCACATATAAATTAATACAAGTTATGGAGATTTTTGCACATTCTCACATGCTTTCATACCCGTCCACATTACTATCATCCAGCATAGTTGGTTGTATATTACATGTTTTAAGTTACAAATCAAATACAGCTTCCCAGTTTGTCCAACGCTTGTCAAATTTGAAAACTTCTCTTGATTTGATTTTGAAATCACTCTACAAACTTTGCAATGTATCAGTCCAGTAATATATGAGGATTTGTTTTGGTTTGAACAGTTGAACATATATTGTTTGATATACAGAATTATGATTATATGAGTATGCATAAGTTTGGTATATATGTGTGTATTTGGATATTTGCATATATGTGTGTTTGTAAGTGTATGCACTTTCAAACTAACTTTTCCCTCGCCCTTCTTCTCCTTGCGGTTTAAACGTGATTAAAAAGGTTTAATCAAGTCCATGATGGAGGTTTCAGGGTTTCAGACCACAAGGAATATGGTTTTTGGATCATATATAATGAGTACGTCATATATTTATATAGTTAATTGGTTAATCATATCATATTCATACGTGATTATGTTTTATTATTTTAATTTCTCGATATGAAATCATATCGAAATCATGTTCAAGCAAAAAAAGCAAATAACCAAATTTCTTTGTTAAAAGTAAAGATCGTGTCGAAGAGGAAATGAATAATAGTTAAATATTCAAATTCAAACAATGTCCTTCTAATATGACCAGTTTAATGTACACCATCGTCTGGTGTAAACAAAATTCATGCTATCATAAATCTCATGATTATCTACATAACTAATCTATAATATACATATACACCACGTGACCATCCAAACATTCAATAGAATACTGAACGTACTTCCATCATAGAAGAGCTGAAATTGTGCATTACTTTGTCATGTTTACATTGGTTTAGAAATGGCGGCCAGCAAATGATTCTTATCTTAACTGTAAAGTCTTATTGACATTTGTTTACATCTGAATCATTAAACATTTTTAGACGGATTATCTTTATGAAATATTATTTGAAACAGACGATAAGATAAATTCGTTCTGCAGTGTGTACTTTAACTACACTCGTATTATGGGATATGCATGGCCAGTAATGTCGAAATGATGGGCCTTGTGCTTACTTACAAAGTGATTTCAATACTCAATGTGTGACGAATGGCATTACTTCTATTACATTTGATATGTAACTTTCATAGCACTACAATATATATATATTATTCATTCATTTATCTGATGTCTTTCCCATTGATTGTTAGTATTTACAGGCAAAGGATTGTGTGAAGACAATGAGTATAATGGCACATTTTGGAGAAGAAGTTTGCTAAATGCAGAAAATATAATTCCATGTCCAAGTGGATACGGTGAGACTGTCATTTTACGTATTCACAGTATTAATTAGTCCCATATGGTTTATGTAACTGGTTGTACTGTCTTGGTAAAATCACCTGTGCTGGAAGCTCAAATGAGCATTTCTTATCGCATTTGTCCGTCGTCTATTTGTATAACGTGTCACATCTCGACTTCATCGCCTAGCATTTACTGTAAGCCAAGATTTTCAATCCTTGGATGTATTTCTTTGGACATCATATAGATTAGTATTTGTATGCAGTTGATAGCAGTATCATAAAAAATCACGCAAATAAGGTGCGATGGTTATCATCAGAAGCATCGCATACACATGTTTACTTTGTTAATGCTATATTGTATATGTCGATATACTGCTTTCCATTAAGATACAGTAGAAAACAGTTCCTCTATTTTCTATGTATGTTGCAACACATAATATCTTTTAGATCTGTTTGCATTATAAAACAGTTCATACTACATTCATTAATTGAAAATCTGAAACAAAACATCAAAATAAAATCTAGGGTCTATTCGGCAACAGGAACACGAAAAGGGTGACGATAACAGTCAGAGATCAATCTTATAAAGAGATAAAAAATCGTGCATAAAACAAACACGGTCCCTGGAAGCACCAAAGGTGGGATCAGGTGCCAAGTAGTAAGCATCTTCTGTTGACCCGCCTTGAACCCTATATCTTGATCAGATGAACGGGGTAGTCCAATGTAAAAATCAGTATATAAAGAACGGCTTAAAACAGGTTATCAAACAACATGAAACAGATTGGGCAGCAATTCACCTAATGATAGATTGTGTGTGCAAATAAGATCATTATAATGACCAAATAATTTGGGAAATGCTGACTTTAAAGATACTGTTGAAACCCCTGCAATATCAATTTATTTGTCAGTAGCCTGTCTCTATTAAGAAATTCATCATACACCCAACATATTCCCGTGTGTAGACAGTGGAGAATCCTCCACCTGCAACATTGTATATAAAACAATGAAAAGTGAAGACAAGGAACAGTGGGCAATCTCTTAAATGCTATAAAGAATACAAAATTGAGAATATGCGAACACGGACCCCTGGAAACATCAAAGGTGGAATTACGGGTCTAGGGGAGTAATCACCCCCTGTTGAACGGTCACACATGCTGTGATAATGTCTGCAAGTGGAATTGAAATCAGAAACACAAGAGCCTTTATAATCTTTTATCCAGTGACTTTGACCGTTTATAATCAAACTCTAATAGCAGTCTGCAACAATATATTTGTGTGAGATAGCATTTTTGCATTTGAAATCAAACAACACAACCAAAATTAGTAAATAAGAAAATTACGCTTTAATTTGTAGATATGTTTTTGAAAAAATAAATACGTTTTGATCTTGTTTGAAGCAAGATTGTATTACTGAAGACATATGTTACAGGCATGTTAAACATTTTTCATTTCAAATCTTCACTTTCATAGGAAGGAAGACCAGTATATAATTACCATTTCTGAAAGTTTAGTAAAATTTAATATTCTTTTAATCTTATTCCCTTCTTTTAGTTTTTTTTATCAAGTTAGAAGGGTGAATATAACGAACAGTGATCATTCTCATAACTCCTGTAAGGGATACAAAATAAAGAGTTGGGCAAACATGGACCCCTGGGTATACAAGCGGTGGGATGAGGTGCCTAGGAGGAGTAAACATGCCCTGTCGACCGGTCACACCCACCTTGAGCCCAATATCTTGATCAGGTAAACGGAGTTATTCGTAGTTAAAATCAGTGTACCAAGAACTAACAGTCGGTATGAAATACATCAGACAGCATTTGACCCAATGATAGGTTGTATTGACAGACTAGATCATCATGACGACCATATAATTTGTGAAATGCTGACTTTAAATGAGACTGTTGAGACGCCTGTGACATAAAGTTGTTTGTCAGTAGACTCGATTAAAAAATTGACCATACACAGAATAAGCTCTTGCGTATCGAATCAATTGAGGGATATAAATACCATATGCAGGTGATAATGGAATATTGCTACATGAATATGTAAAGTTGACGACGGAGAAGCTAAAACATCCCGTTTGTCGTAACGTTGAGTTGTTAGTCTGTTGTTAATATTTATTTTCAATAAAATGTCTAAGTATGAAACAGATGTGGATGACTCTTCGGTGTCTTTTATTTGGAGGTGACAGAGATATATCGAATTGACATACATTGTATGAATGAAAATAATTATTGTTAATAGATAAAACGTCGTGAAGGAGAAACTTCAAACTTACTGTGCGACTACATATGCCAGAAGTGGTGTTAATCAAATATGGATTCTAAAAAATTGTAAAAAACTTTTAGTAAACTTGAAATCGCAGAATTTTTTCCAAATCAATGACATTAAAACCTATGACTTTTCAAAACTATACACGACCATTCCTCACGATAAATTAAAGACTAGACTTTTTGACATCATAGACTGTTGCTTCTTCAACAAAAACGGAAAACGGAAATATCCATATCTAGTGATCAGTCATTCAAAATCTTACTTTGTTAAACACCACTCTGATTCCACGCACAAGTACTCTGAAGTTGAAATAAAAAATATGTTAGAGTTCCTCATTGACAATATCTTGGTGGTCTTTGGTGATCAGGTCTTCCAACAGTCTGTTGGAATTCCCATGGGCACGAATTGTGCTCTTGTGTTAGCTGACCTGTTTCTATATTCATTTGAAGCAGAATTTATTCAAAAACTTCTACGCGAGAAGAAAAAAATCTCTCGCTGTGGCCTTCAATTCGACTTTTCGATATATCGATGACGTTTTGTCTATTAATAATAATAGCTTTCATTCATATGTCGATTTGATATATCCCTGTGAGTTAGAAATAAAGGATACCACAGAGTCGTCCACTTCTGCTTCATACTTAGATATTTTATTGAAAGGAGACATTAACGGCAAACTGACAACTCAGCTGTATGACAAACGGGATGATTTCAGCTTCTCCATCGTCAACTTCCCATATTTATGTAGCAATATTCCATTATCACCTGCATATGGTGTTTATATATCTCATGGTGGGTGTGACCGGTCAACAGGGGATGCTTACTCCTCCTAGGAACCTGATCCCACCTCTGGTGTGTCCAGGGGTCCGTGTTTGCCCAACTATCTATTTTGTATTGCCTATGGGAGTTATGAGATTGATCACTGTTCGTTATCTTCACCTTGCATATATCTAAATGTCGAGTTTATCTCCACAGCAAGAAATGTTTCTTCTCATGTAGAAGCTTTTGGAGTTTCATACCAGTGCAGTGATATGACCTTTTATTTCCAAATATCATAACCTTAGTAATCAAGTCTTTATATAAACATTACATCTAGAATTCAGTCCAGAAAGTGTAA
The DNA here is from genome assembly GCF_947568905.1 of Ostrea edulis. Taxonomy (NCBI): domain Eukaryota; kingdom Metazoa; phylum Mollusca; class Bivalvia; order Ostreida; family Ostreidae; genus Ostrea; species Ostrea edulis. Next base: position 38,740,673 of record NC_079166.1, on the reverse strand, counting down.
CACAGTTTGTATGAAATTACATTAAATATTGTGAGCAAAACCTTTCGGCATTTCCCTTTCAGTGCCTTTATCTGCTATCCGTGACATTGAAATTAAATAAGAACAAAGGTCCATATATGAAACGTCAATTCTGCAAATATGATAGAAAGTAGTTACTCTATGAGAAATGTAGCTTAAACCTTGTATGACAGACATGTTTGAATTTCTCTTCCTGTCACATTGGGTTTCCATCTGTAACATTACACATCAATACCAACAAAGTCTTTATACACATTATTATTCTTACAAAATGGAGAAAATCAGACGCAAGATGGCTAAGGACCACAAACTTGACAAACTGAACATACGAAATACAAAAGTACGGACGAACGAAGAAATACATTTAACCAAACGAATAAACTGGCAAGTTACGAATATTTCTCGTTGCAAAGGGATAGTATATTGATAAAAATCCCCACGTAATCATCATACCGGAAAGTTTCAGAAGTGCTCGCGCTTTTATATTGTCTGATTGAAAGCGTTGTTGCCATACACTGAATTTACTTTAAAAATACAACTTTAAATTTAAAAAATCGCATTTTGGTTTAGGAAACCTAAGCCGTTTTTGCAGTATTACAGGACATTGGGGGACAGTGCAAAACAACTGTGTGCCCGACTTCAAATCGTTGAAACATTGGGTATGTCTTCAAAACAAATGAATTGGTTTCCTACAGAAATAAATGTAGATGTGTTTTTGTTTTAAATTTGTTAATTTATATTAATTTCATGCAAGAATTCAAAATCTAAAATATAATAAAACGTATTTACCAAAATGTTAATTGTACATATTCTTTGTTCAAGTTGGATGCTCAACTTCAAAACCATACATTGCCTTCAGACAGTGAGTACAATGTTAATGATGCCCTGCTCGCAGTCCATGGCCAGTCCCAGAAGAGCGATCTGAGTGCTTCAGAATTACACGCTTCTATTGACTATTTGGATAAGATAATTCAACTTTCCCAAAACCACAACGTATCCCTCCCACCAAATGTAGGTCTTCCTAACAGAATAATTAGGAACATATTTAGCAATGTTGTATATTGTACAGTGAAATTATCGGTAGCTCACTTCAGCTGAACGCTCAAAGAAGCATGTCTGATTAATGTATGTACATGTATATCCTCTGTCACACTGTTTGTCTTAGGAACAAACCAATGTCAAACAAACTTGGTTAAAAGCATCAATTCATGAATTTATGATTTCAAAAAAGGAGAATATCTCTGAGAAGTTATGTCAAAGTTAACTGAGAATATGTGAATGACTTTGATATCAAAATGAATAGAACTCTATATTAATGACTTAGTTACCCAGTATATTTAGAATTTATGAATGAATATGTGCCCCAGTAAATGAATTACACATAAGTGACTTTGTGCCCCAATAAATAGAGGACATATAAGTGACTATATGCCCCTGTAAATCTATCAATGAATTTTCAGCCCCAGTATATGGATAATAATATATCAATGGTTTTCTGATCCTAGTAAATAGATTGATTTTATCTTGCTTAACGTCTCGCTCGAGAATTTTTCACTCATATGGAGGCGTCACCAAGACCGGTGAAGGGCTTCAAATTTAGACCTATGCTCGGCGCTTACGGCCATTGAGCAGTGAGGGTTCTTAAGCGTGCCACACCTACTGTGACACGGGACATCCGTTTTTAAGGTCGTCTCCGAGGACCCGTGACTTGATGCCGAGCGTTTGCCGATGGAACTGTCACTACCTGGTTTAATGATTTATGTCTGTCGGGGACGTGATTCGAACCCCAGGCCTTACGCATGTGGGGCGAACGCTCTAACCTCTCGGCCACCGCAGTGGTATCCCAGTGCATAGAAAATATACTCACGACATTAAAGCAATATTAGCTTTCATTTTGGTGTAGGACATTTTATTGCAAAAATTGTGACTTACTATTTCAATGACAGAAAAATAAGGTTTATAAACTTTTGTTATTTATATTTTTGTTATCAAAAACATTCAGAGACTCTGATTGAAGCAAAATTACGTTGTCTTTCCACACAAAAACTGATTTCGATATCATATTCAATAGAAACGAAATCTTTATTTTGATAAAATCTTAATCATACGTTTGATTTTATTAATAATTATCGTTAAAGTTACATAGAAAACTATCATGATAGCACATTTTACAACGAAATAACATTTTTGAATTTAGTGCTATCCAGTCCATAGATACATGGATCAGCAACTTTATAACCTTAGTAAATTGGAAATACACATACATGTAATGTGTTCGTTGTAGTTTGTAATTCTTAATGCTTTGATTATCTGAATTGTACGCATCAATGTTTTGTTTATTACAGGTGGTGGTATCAACTATTGACAATCTATTGTCTGATAAATACCCCCCTGGATGGGAGACACCATCGAAGAAGACGGTAAAACTATTTGAAATTAAAATTGCTTCACAAAATATTCTTTAACAATACTGCTGCTATTGAATTGGATATCAGAATCAAGTTTTAATCTTTAATGTTTACAGGGCGGCGAGAGATCTAGAGCAAGCACGATTTTGAAAACTGTGGACAAATTTGGTCTGTAAATCTTGGAATCTATAAAACAAAACGAAAGTATCACATTTAATTCAACTAAAAATATTGGTAAGTAGAAAGTTACAAAATCCTAGATGAATATCCATCTATACAAGATATCAACAGACCTCATCGGCCACCTGAGTATTAGTTATAGGTATCACTAACCCCAAGAACTATGAAATCTATCATGATTTTTCTCTGCATATGTAAACTAAATTCTAATATTCAGCAGCAGTATAAAACACAATGGCTGCCGAAAGTGTTCATACTGATGGACAACTTTACACAATATAGGAGTTATGAGATTGATCACTGTTCGTTATCTTCACCTTTCATAACATATGTTATCTGAACACTATATGCTTATTTTGGACCCGACCTAGAGTCAGAACTGTGGAGTTGCAAAATTCACAATTTTTGTATATCCCTTTCTGCTTTTCCTAAATATACAAATAGCTTATGTACAGTATCAGAAAAATCTCAGAGGAAGCCTTTCAATAGGTAATTTTTTTAGCCTCGCTCTGGAACCAAAAGCCCTACACCCGGGATCATGAAATTTACGATTTTGATAAAGAGCTACATGGTGTGAATATCTGTTTAGTTTCAATTTAGTATTGATAGCATTAAAGAAAATGATATTTAAATGTTTACACATATACACCATATGGCGAATTTGGCCCTGTCAAAACGTCTGATCATGAAATTTACAACTTGGTATAGGGATGCCTGCTCTACATGATTATGATTTTACTTTTTCTTACTGGTGCAGTTGTAGAAAAGGGTTTTGAAAGTTGATCAGTTTGGGACAATTTTTGCCCTGCCCATAATATTCTGGGGGTACAGGAATCCTGAAATTTACAATGCCTGTCACCCTTGTCAAATTTGAAAAAGAAATTAGATCGGTAGTTATTAAGAAGTTGAAAATTAGAACGGTAGTTATCAAGAAGTTAAAAATATTCAATTGTTTAACACTCACATCTAATCATTATGTTTATTTTGGCCACAAAAATCCTACCCCTGCGACCATAAAATTTCCAATTTTGATAAAGGGTTACCTGCTTCTTCGAAATATCCATTTAGCTTTAATTTATCATCAATATAATTAAAGAAGATGTTATTTAAGCTTAAATGCTTTACACATAAACACGATATGAAAAGTTTGACTCTATCCTGCAGAGACATGCAAAATATCAACCCCGAGAGATTATGAAATTTACAATTTTGGTAAATAACTTCCTGCTCTACATGACTATGCCTTTGATGTTTCTTAAGAGCCATTCTCTGTAAGCATCAAAATTTTTATTATAGGGGTGGAAAGGTACCCTCACCGATTTTGTTGAAATTTGGCATATAGTGATTATTTGATACCCTCTCATAGAATTTGGTATCAAAATTCGAAATTGAGGTACCGTTGCCATGGTAACAAGAACACTGTGAAAACAGCTCCCAAGATGCTTAAAAATGCTCGATTTTGTCCTGTTTTTGATTAAACATAAACAAATTAATTTTACTGATGTACAAATTTCTCTATTGCTTGCTTAAAGATTAGGTTCAGCATAATGAATTCTTAATAAAACATCAATAAATCAATATTGGATTACCTATTGTTCCTGAGGTTGAAAAATCAATATTTTAGCATTTTGACTAATTTTGAAAAAAATCATTTTAAACCCATTTTATGATATCATTTACAAGAAAACACAACAACACACATCAATGAAAGTTATATATGATTTAATTCATCCCATTATGTGTAAAATATTAAAAAACGACCAATGTCTTATTTTGCTAAATAAAATTATATAGCTTGAAAAATTGGTTGCCATGGTAATATGAAAAATCTCATAATATGAATATGAGTCAAATTTTAATAATTTATCAATATAATATCCTTAATCTATTAAATTTGACATAAACTATGATAAATATCATAAATTCTCATGTTATGAAATATTTCAGTTGCCATAGCAACCATATTTCAGTATTTTAATACAAGGTTTTAATAAGTAATCTAGTATGCTAATTTGTATCAGAAAGCATTACAGGTCTGCCTATTACCATGTGATAGTGTAAACTCATTGTCATATTGTATTTGAACGTATAAATTGATGTAAAAGTCTACTTAAATTAGCCATATAAATGATTAATTCTTTTGTTACCATAGCAACCATTATAAGATAAATGTATATGGTTCCTTACGTTTTGAAGAAAAGTGCTGACTCTAAAACTGATTTGTGTCAGGAAGCAGAAACGTGTGTGCCTATTATTAAGTGAAAGTGTTCTGTCATGTCATAATCTTAATAATTGTTATAAAGTACAAATTTCATAATTTCCATGGATTAGTCATAAGTTGGATTAGTTGGTGTAGCAAACATTTAAAAAAATCTTCAAGTCAAAAGGCATTGGTAGAAGATCATTACATTTAAAATAAAATGAATTTTTTTTAATGTGTTTGAATTACTTTGTATTGAATAGAATTTTTACTTTTCACAAGATAAAATTACATATTTATCTCTAGATATTTCCTGTAAAAGCATTATATGACTCTGTTTAATCGTTTGAATTTAATTATTACAAAGGGGAAAATATGAAGAAAAATGTGTTGCTATGGAAACATCAACCATAATCATTGAAAACAATTTAATGTACATGTACTTCAGTAGATTTATTCTACAATATCATAACTTCATCTTTGTATTCATAGACTGGTTAAAATATACTAATTAAGAAGGAATTCAATTTGTAGTTTAGTTGCTATAGAAACCTACTTCCATGGAAACATTATGTTGGTGATTTAGATTTCTTTTCATTTACATTTTAAACTACAAGTAGTTTGCCTACTTATACTCATTTGAGTCAGTTTTGACCAGAGATAGCTAGTCCAAAAGTCCTGTTATGAAAATGTTGGTAATCTGACTGTTTTGTCTCCATGGAAACATTAAATAGGAACTGTAGCAGCTACATGTAACTGTAGTATATTAATGATTGGGTATGCATTCTTTTCCCCAACATTTTCTTGACCCTGATTTTTATCAGCTACCCACATACATATGTACTAACGATTTCTAAATTGTTTTGTGTGTCAACTAAAGCTGCAAGGTACCAGAAAGATGATGTTACTTAGGTCATAATCTTCTTACACCAGTACACCACCCTTTCATTTCATTTCTTTATTTCTCGATTAATCAAACTTTAGTGGAAAAAAAACAACTGAACATGGATGGCCTTTTGGCTTGTGTCAGTACTTTCTCCATAAGTACATAAGTGCACTTTTCTAATTACTTTGTTGCAAATAATTTCATTCATTTCCATGAATACCAGATTCTGTGATGATGGCATTAAAAAAGATTTGCAATGCAAAATCAATGCCCATTAAAATTCCCAAACCATCCATTGTTTATTAAACAACACAATTTACAATGGTGGGGGATTGCTATTGTTAAAAACAGGTTTTGGGTTTGTATCAAAATTATAATATGGGTTTATGTGTCATACATGTAGATGAATGACTTCTAAGATGCATGCATTACAAAAAATACTGCCCAACTTCCAATTCGGGGTGGGGGTGGGGTATTATTTTGTTTTTAAAAGCAAATTTTGTGTCCATCTTGGTTATATTAAGAATATGAATTTAAAGAATTGTCCTGTTTCTGTCAGACTTATCCCGATTGTTTTCTATTAGATTAAAATTGTACATTTTAAATTGCAGTCTGTGAAGCTCTCAGTCAGTCTAAAAAATAATTTAAACAATCTTCAATCATATGTTCACATTGTAAACAATGACTAACACACTATATTTGTTTTTGCATATACAATGTATATCAGTATTTTTCTGTAAACTATGGACATGTACAGTTGCATTGTTCAGTTGAGTACAGTTCCTTCCATGAAAGGGGATGAGAAATTCAAAAACAGGTGGTTAGATATTCTCCAACAGTTTCAGCCTCTGTGATTTTCTCAGTGGACACATTCCATAAATTTTAATGACCCACAACTGTGTTGTCATAATGATGATACCAAGTCTTATACATTCCTCACAGAAAATATTTCTGTCTTAATTTCATTTAGAACATCCAATCTTGAATCTGCACCCCCTGACTGTCAGAGCTACAAATGTATATTAACAATAATAAATATTTCTTGCTGATTGATAAGTTTAAATAACATCAGAATGAGCAATTGCAAACTTCAAAATGAAATTAAATTGACAGATTTATGAATATTTACAAACATTAAAGTTAATGTGATAAATCTTATTCACAAACACCTATCGGCATAGGCATTTCCATGTACAAGATTTTGCTTGAAGTTTATATTCAACAGTCAACGGTGAATTGCATATGGAATTGGATAAATCTATAAAATATATTTGTTCACTGTCTAGTTATTTTACAAACTGAGGCAAAATGAATGATAGTAAAGTACTTACGGATCTGAATTGTTATGACAACAGCATTGGACACATTCAATGCCACCTGTGCGTTTCTTTTTCGGCCAATCTTCTCAGAAGTTTTTGCATACAAGTTCTCCCTGTTGTAATCACGATCGCAGCGTAAATCCACTGATACATCATCATTGAAAGCTACCCATCGAGAGCATAACGGCCTCCGACAAACACTTAAGTATCAAATGTAAAGTTTTGTTGATTTAAAGACTTAAACCAGCTCAAAATATCCAAATCACCGCTCACGAATTTCTACTTTCACTTCAGAAAAGGGAGGTAACTTGTCTTGATCATGAATATACTTGGAATATGCATTGCAGTCAAGAGTCGAGGTGATCTAGATTTCGGAAAAACTCGCATATTTTCGTAATAGTGCAAATTTTAAAATCAATTTATTTTCTTAAATGAAATATGACATCTCTAATTTTTTGATATGTTATTCTAGTAGATACGATACACATTTATCAATGTAAGAACAATCCACCAGTGGTTGTGTTTTTGCACAATATTGAAACAATTTTCTCTCATTTTCAGTGGGATTTTGGGGTATTTGAGTGCGTATACTTCATGTTAAGGTGTTGCAGCAAATTAATTTTATTTTTAAAAATTACACAAAACATATCTTAATTAAATAGCAATGGAAATTAAATGAAAAATGAATATACACATTTTTATAAAGAAAAATTCAATATTTACTGAGGGGCACGTCTTTTCACAAAATTGGATGTCTTGTTGCCATGGAAACACGAGTCAAAGCCCATTTTTAAAAGTGTCATGATTAAAGGACTGAAGTATGTATACTTTGTGTAAAATTTCGTCAAAATCCGTTTCGGTCGTTTTCCACATGTTTTGATGCTTACAGAGAATGGCTCTTAAAAGGCGTCATTGTAGAGAAGAGTTTTGAATATTGGTCCATTTGGGGCTGTGTTTGTCCCGCTCCTAAGTCCGCTGGGGTGCAGGCGGCCGTTTCACTAACCGATCGTAGATCGTAAACGTACGATTACGTTTAAGATCATTTGACTCGCACGTATACGAGCGTTTCACGAAACCTATCGTAGTCGTAACACTTACGATTGCGATTTACGTCTGACTTTTTAGAACTCTTTTCTCTATGGAGGTAGATTTAAAATTAATCCTACCATGGAAAGAAATATTCATTCATTATTTCCTCATAGTTTTAAACATATCCTTATCGTCTGCAGTAACCCATGCAAGTTGTCAACAAAAATAATGGAAATTTTGAGCCCGATCTCTAGTGTAACGCAAAGAAAATTCCTAGAATGTTTAAACAATTGATAGAATAATTTTTATTGACTTTCATGTAACTAAAATTGGGGGGGGGGGGATGATATAAGAAATAAAATAAAAGATTTACATTTTAGAATTTTAAATGACATGTATCGATCTCCTCATGTGAGCCAAATTTCCATCAATAAGTAAATTATGTTCAACGGATTAAAAAAAAAATAACAAGAAGAAAATGAAATTATATTGATAAAAGGAAATAATAAAATGAAAATAAAATTGCACACAAGTAAAGGAAATTTTATTTTGCATCAAACCATGGATATGTACTCCGGCGTTTAATCATTGTTGTAAAATACGCTATAACACTCATGACATATCTATTCACTTATTTGTATAAATTTCAAACAAATCATGGGCTCAATTTGTCCCTAAAATGACTTGAAATTTATTTTCCCCATGCGTTTGTCTTTTATATAATTTTTTTCTGTTTAGGCATGTAAGCATATATATGCTAACTTTCGTCTTTACGTGATGATGTGTAATCCAGTTCATTTATTAAAAATTATCATTGATATTACACTTTTTGATGATTGATTTTTATATTGTTTAACGTCCCACTCGTAAATTTTGACTAATATGGAGACGTCACCATTGCCGTTGAAGGGATGCAAAATTTAGGCCTATACTCGGCTCTTACGGCCATTGATCAGGGAGGGATCTTTTTCGTGCCACACCTGCTGTGACACGGGACCTCAGTGTTTGCAGTTTCATCCGAAGGACCGCCCCATTTAGTCGCCTCCTACGACAAGCAAGAGGTACTGAGGACCTATTCTAACCCGGATCCCTACGGGAGTACACTTTATAAAAAGGGGTCGGAACCCCAAGGGTTCGATAATGACCCTTCCCTTGTCTGTGTATACATATAGGTCTAGTTTGTATGTTTAATGTCTAACGATCTTCATAAAACTACAGAAACGATCCACTTGCAAAATTGGGATTTTAACCCCTCTCCCATTACCAAATCATTTTATTATCATATTTTCCTTAAAATGTGCATGTATTATGCAGTTAGTCAGTTGCATCAAAGGTATTGATCTGACGGGAAAAAAAACTAGCTGAGTACGCCGAATCGCAACGTCTTGGATCATTAAATCAACTGTTACTAAAGAAACTTAATTTCTGAACATGAGAATGCAAGGTGAAGATAACGAACAGTGATCAATCTCATAACTCCTACAAGCAATACAAAATAGATAGTTGGGCAAACACGGACCCCTGGACACACCAGAGGTGGGATCAGGTGCCTAGGAGGAGTAAGCATCCCCTGTTGACCGGTCACACCTGCCGTGAGCCCCATATCCTGATCAGGTAAACGGAGTTATCCGCAGTCAAAATCAGTGTGCCAAGAACGGTTTAACAATCGGTATGAAACACGTCAGACAGCATTTGACCCAACGCGAGGTATAAAATGTCTTGGATCCTGCCTAATGTTAAATATACATGTAATCTAACGGTGATGTAGGCATATGTAGCTATACCCCCCCCCCATATATTACTTTTCTAACAACTGTTCTCGTTACTATTACATGCAAAGTTTGATATATTGACTACCCCCCCCCCTCACTTTTTAAAATATGAATTCTTGCATTGTCTTTACATTTATTTCAGCAGACTGATCACAGGGGCTAGGCCCGTTTTGGACCCGAACTCTGTGATACAATGAATTTACTATATCTGTGGTATCACAGAGCCCGAACCCAAAACGGGCTTGACCCCTGGAAGACTGGCATTTCTATGGTTGTGCGTAACAAAGAAGGACAACTCTAATTGATTTAAGATTCGGGCTCGAACTGTTCAATATTTTTGTGCAAAAGCTGACTGCAAGTCATTGTGATTGTTTTCTTCCTACAAAGTATAAACAAACTCGGTCAGGTAAATACTACCACAAAATGATCTCAGGCGGGGCCAGCATGGCGGCCATATTGCTCATTAACGTGCATGTAGGAGCACTTACGATAACCCTAGACCACTCGTAGGGTTACGATCAAATACTGATCGTAAATCGCAAATCGTAACTTTTAGTGAAACGGTCGTACGTGCTACGTTCACATTAAAGTCTACGTTTACGATCTACGATCGGTTAGTGAAACGGCCGCCAGGAGTCCTGAAATGTGTATTTCATGTCTGCCATGTCCCAAAGCTGCGTCATACCAAATTTGATAAGAAGTGGAATGGTAGTTATCAAGAAGTTAGAAATGTTCAATTGTTAACACACTACGGACGATACACGACGACGAAACAGAGCAATAGTGAAAGGTCGTTGAGTGACCTTAGTTCACTTGAGTGACCTAGAAATAGTTAAATAGTCGAACAAAATATCATAAATGTGCTCCTAATTTTCACTGAGCTTAGAAAATAAAGATATAATGTATTAATGATATTTTTGGATAATTTCAGTTGTGACCGTTGCCAAGGTACCCATTGGCCATGATATTATTTTCCCTCACCACACGGATTTATCAATTTCATCCCTTACTTTACCAGTTCAAATCAACGAGACAAAACAAAGTAAAATAGTCAAATCAAGATTAATACATCGTATTACAGCAATTTAATTTGTAAAATGAATGATATGTTACATTTGGTACACTATCAAATCCGTTTCGTTGTACACAATCTAGGTATACCCTATTTGGCTGTTAAATATAAAACCATTGGAAATATCTTAAGGTACGTTGAAATGATGATGATGATAATGATGACAATAATACATGTTTATTTGTAGTGTTGTGATGATGATGATGATGATATAAATAATTATAATATTAATAATAAGAATTAGAGAAAGAAAAAGAAGAAATGATAGTATTTGTGAATAATGCCAAAGACGTAAGTATGTACAATGTCTGAAATTCGTCTCTATTTCAGGAACAACACTACTTCCAAATATGAAATTGGATCAGATATTTTATCCTTCACGTTACAAACTGCTGATCACGAGATGATGTTAAATCCGCCGATACAACTGAAATTCTTACTGAATGCGGTAATTACATTTACCATGATACACATATTGTGCTACTATAGCATCAGCAAATGGCGATTTAGTTAACCATGCCCCTATGGAACTTATGAATTATATATATATATATATATATATATATATATATATATATATATATATATATATGTGTATATATATATATATATATATATATATATATATATATATATATATATAGTTTGTAAAAAAGAATTCAGTATTTGATACAGTAAATACATACAATAATAAGAGTAAAAAAATAACTGTTATTCGAGTTTTGTGTTTCTTGACTTTTATTATTGGATATATATATATATATATATATATATTACCATTTCTGAAGAATTACAGAAGACCAGAAATCAAAATGAATAAATCTATAATCATATCTTTCAGAATACAATTCCCAACAGCAGCCACTGTGTTTTTTGGGATTTTAACCGCAAGTGAGTTAAAATCAAAACATTAACATCAAATCATATCTACAACTAAGTTCTGAAAGTTAATTGATGACTGTTAAAACATGTCAACATATGCTAAATATCCCTTCAGTGCCGGTAATGGTGGGTGGTCAACAAAAGGCTGTCGAAGAATAATGGTAAATCACTTGGTTATAAATTGCACGTGCAACCATTTGACAAACTTTGCAGTCTTGGTGAGGCCAAAATCAAAGGTACTTCATTCGTAAACTAGTGAGTTGTTCTATTTATATACAATGAAAAAAGTTTGATGTAAATATGCCTAAAGTTATGAAATGATCTACACATAAAAATGGCAATGTACTTTATAGAGAAATGAGGACGCCCTGAGCTGGATGTCTAGGATTGGTTGTGTTATCTCGATCATCTCTTCTACACTTACAGTATTGTGTTACACTGTGTTCTGGAAGTAAGGATACACTGATATTTCATGATAAAGCCTTGCATTAATCAAATCTGAGAAACGACTTTGGTATCTTTGTGCATTGCCAGATCAATTACGTCCGAGGTCAGCAAGCCAATAGACAAGATAACTGTTTCCCTTTGTCTCAGTATAGCTATGGCCTATTCTTTATTTCTGGGAGGAGTTGACAAGATTGAATACCAGGTAAAGAATACCTATATTATGTGGGAATTCATCTTTTTGAAAGACATTTTATTGATATTTTAACGATTAATTGATTTCCAGAACGTATCCAAATGCTTTAAGGAATGCTATAGAGTAAGATTACTTACTGTATATTAGTGAATATTGGCATTAATTGGGTATAAGAAATTTGCGATCTTGCAATGAAAATTCACAGCCAACGACTAACGCCAAGAAGTCATCAATATATTCTATGTTTACTGGGATCATCGAGTAATTGATATCATAGGCACCTGATTCCACCTCTGGTATATCCAGGAGTCCGTGTTTGCCCAACTCTCTATTTTGTATTGCTTATAGGATTTATGAGATTGATTACTGCCCGTTATCTTCACCTTTCATCTAATATCATTACGTCATTTAGTTGGGTTTACAAAATTCACGAGCTTGTAAATGAATTCTTACAGCTAGCAAGTAGAATTAAAAGCTCTTAATATTTTCTACTTTCACTGGAATCACAAATTAATTGAAATGGCTACCAGAGCTTACTGAAACATATCTGATCTTTGTCTAATGCTAGAGTGCACTAACGTCCACAAGTATCCGGAACTTACGATTACAAGAGAGTTGAAAAAGAAACAAAAGTGTATCTATTTTATGATTAAAGTTGATATTTCTGTTTCGTCCATAGGTGGGATGTACGATTATTACGGCACTTTTGCAAGCAGTCTTCCTTCATATTTTCTTCTTGATGCTGGTTCTTGCGCTGCTTTATTTTGCGAACGTCACCTTAGTTAAACTTTCCTTTTCCAAATCAGGAAAATTCCAAAATATTATGCATTCCAAAAAGAAGTATGTTCTTGGAATAGTCATAGGTAATAAGATATATATATATATATATATATATATATATATATATATATATATATATTAAATATTAGAAGTTGATTCGGCACAGTTGTAAATAAATATTAAAAATCAGAACGACACATTCCATATAAAACACGCATTTACTGCTAGCGCTTTCTCCATGTCTACATGGTTCATCGGGCAGTTCAAATATACAAAAATTGTTTGTGGATAAAACTACATAGGAAAAACGAACAAACTTAATGAGCGAGTGAGGGTGCATAAACAACAAATCAAATATCGTAGTGTGCGGAACACCCCATGTAGTGAACATTTTGTGGATTGCGGAGGTGGTAAATTTAAAGTGTTCTCGTTCTTTAAAATGTGGACTGAAAATGAAATAACTCGCAAAGCCAAAGAGGATTATTTTATTAAACTTTTTAATCCAAGTCCTAATAAAAATAATTATTTGCACAATTGAACTATAATTCAGCATAATATTTTTACAAAATATTTGGGAATTATAGACAATTACCAAACGCTACCGGTTAACGTTATTATGACGTCATAAAGGACTCGTTTAATTGACGTCATAACAAAGACGTTGCTAAACAACTTTTGTATATTTGTCTGCCTAATGAACCATGTAGACATGGAGAAAGCGCTAGCAGTAAATCATTGTTTTTTTATGGAATGTGTCATTCTGATTTTTAATATATAAGACGTTGCTAAACAATGTTTGTTGATTTGATCTGCCTGATGAACCATGTAGACATGGAGAAAGCGCTAGCCGTAAATGATTGTTTTTTATGGAATGTGTCATTCTGATTTTTAATATATATATATATATATATATATATATATATATATATATCTGTGTGTGTGTGTTCTGATATTTCTTACTTTTTGAAGATTCATCATTGAAATCACTTTAATTTCAAAATCAATAAAATTGTATTCAGTTTTACTGAGTAGTTACAATTACAGTAACCTTTTTTAGTATAATGCCGTTTTAAAAATTCTAATGCAGGAATGCCTATTTGTATCACAGCTGTAACGTTTGGAATAAGTGCCATCCAACACAGTAATTACCATACCAAAATGAGGTACAAGGTGATGTTGACAGAAGTCGGAGCTTTTAAAGCAAAACCAAAATATTTTCTTTATTAATTGTAATCGAGAACAAAATATTATCAATATTGAAATTCACAGGAATCATTCTTCATTAGCATCTCTGATAGACATTGAAATAGCTTAAGAATTGATACACAAAAATCACTATCCGATCCGACTGTACACTATTTTTATTTTAAGTTGTTGGCTGTCCTCAGAAAGCGGCTCCCTGTATGGATTTCTGATACCAGTAGGAATCATTGTTTTGGTAACTATAATTGTTCATCTTCTATTTCATTTTTTTGGTTTTGAATATACAAGTCAACAACAATGAACTCTTTCATAGAAAAACATGTATAAATATCAAAATACATATATTCATATTTATGTGTACTTGTTTTTTTGTTGGTTTCTAGCTCAACATTGTAGTGTTAGTCAGTTTAATTGTGACGGCATGTTCCTCTAGATTACTATCACAGAGAACAGCAAAGAAAAGAGCATTGTAAGTCTGAAAAACTACACAAAACCATGAACCATTACAGAAAGATTCTAGATGAAGCATGATATACTCGGTGAAAACTGTTGACATAAAGCTCAAACTTTAAGCATTGGAAGTGACTACCAATAAATATATATGTTACTAATGAATACTCCCATCAAACATTGCAAATGTGATCAAAAATATTTGTGAAATACGCAAATCGATGGATGTTGGAAACAGATAGCTGACAGTGACATTGTCAATGTGGCAGTGATTTTAAAATCGTCAAATGTCCGATAAGAAAATATCCCTGGAAACATTTTGAATTTCAGCCAAAGTTCCACAACGATGTACACGATTTTTGTCTAGAAATAATAAAACACGTGTGTAATGAGGCACCATTTCATATATTGCACTAATTTTATTCTTTCACATAACATATATCCATTCCTTGGACAATAGGTTTACTTCATTACCGTGAAGTCTCCGCTTCGAGTCCGGATCGTGCCTTCGCCGCTGTAAGACGTAGCAATATTAAGTGTGTATTTCTTTAAATAACCTTTCAGATCTGGTATAAAGTTCATTTGCACCTTGGTTCCTCTCCTTGGAGTCAATTGGTTATTTGGTTTTCTGTCCGTCAGTGACGATTCCACTGTATTTCAGTATGTCTTCGCTATTTCAAATTCGTTACAGGTAATGTTTGATCTTAAATCAATATATACATGCTCATTACTTTCGATTGAGCGTTTGAAATGCATTGTCGTGATATGTTTATTTCAGGGACTATTCATTTTCATAACAAAATGTCTAATGAACAAAAAAGTGAGTACTAGTTCGATTTCTCTATAATTCCAATACGAACTATTGTACATTCTCATTTGTTCTGTGTTTTTTAAAATCTGGGTCATTGCAATTGTTTCAAAAGTTTCGTTTTCAGATGCAAAAAGTATTCATGAAAAATGTATGGAATGTACTAGTTGTAAGGCTGCGGGATAATTGGTATATGTCACAAAGCAACGAGAGCTCCGGAACTCATTCAACAGATATAAAGAATTCAAATGAGGATCTTGGTGTAAGTTTCAATATTCATAAATCCATAGCAACAATTTCACTTGTGTGGTTTAGCATCTTATGAACCCTTCTATAATGCATTTTCATTCTCCGTTATAGAATCTCGCAAACTTTACTTTGTCATTTAATTAGTTTTTAATGTTTGCATGTTGTAATTGTATGCTGACTACAAAAAATATATACTTTGTACTTGGAAAAGATTTTGACAGTAAATGTCCGCAGTTGAACATATATTGATAACAAAATCATCTTTAAAATATGTTGAAAAACGTACGATTTAAAGAGAAACATCCAATATAATTCAATTCAAACTTGACAGTTAACGAGATTTCATATCATAATAAACACAGCATCTGTTTTAAAATTGTAGATCCACCTAGGTGAACATTTTGGCAGGCATGAATATTTTGCTTTAATAAATGAAAAACATTGCAAGGTAAATCTAATTTAATTTATTGTCCTATTTAAGGTGAAATATCATTTTTTTATTCGTTTTGTTATTATTACTCAGCGAAAAGTTGTGCAGATACATATGTAATATACTGTACATGTCTTGGTGTAATTCAACCCGATCAAATTTTTATTTAGAGTTATCGTTATTGCAGTAATATACATAAACCGTTTGCTTGTGGTAATGTACAATTTTCAAAAATGTCTTCTCGGTCTTAACGATGATTCAAATACCTGAGAAGTACAATATTCAAATATGAAGGACGAAGTGAATATGTTACTAGATGGTCGCTAATTCATCGGAATGACCACATCACGTGATTATTAACTCGTCTAATTTAAGATGTTGATGCATTATAGGCATGCTGTTTACTGTATAGAATAATACATTTTATAGCTTTCTTTTCCAGGGAATATCATTTACACCAACAAACAATCCAGTCCATTTTGAAAGAAACTTATGCGAAAGTATTCTTTATTAGACGAGGAACTTTTGTCTGCGGTAGCCATATTTAACTTGCACACAACAAAGAAATACATGTATAGACAACCTCTGTGTGATCCTTGTGGCACCATAGCTTAGGAAGCATTATTATAATATATTTGATACATTTGATATCGTAGTTTTGACAAACCTCATTATATTCATTTTGACATTAGAAGTTTGAGAACTCTTTGGCAACGGCATTTTGATTAAATTAGACAACGTCACTATGATCATTGTGGTTTCCTAGGTTTGACAACGCCATTGCGATTAAGTTAGACAATGTCACTGTGATCATTGTGATATCATAGGGTAGACCTCCCTATTGTACTTGTTTATCATAGTGACATTTTAGGCTAGAATACACCATTGTGATCCTCGTGATATGATAGGTTAGACAACCTTATTGTGATTCTTTTTATATTATAAGTTCGACAACCTCAATTTGATCATTGTAATATAAGTTAGATAACGGCATGGTTATCCCTCTGACATCATAAAAATACAACGACATTGTGATTCTTGTGGCATCATAGGTTAGGCAACGTCATTATGATATCATTAGTTGTTTATTTTATCTAAAGAAAGTAATTTACGTGTTTTTGTTGTAATTGCTTTACTATGAATTGGAAACACCGCAAAATATTTAATTGTGAATGGAATATTACCCTGTAAAACGAGTAGTACTTCGACAACTTTCAATTCTAAAAATAGTGTAATACAAATATGCAGCGAGTTGGTATTTTTATAGGAAACTGACACAACTCGGCGCGCCACACATTTCTGATGTACACATGGTACATGATTATCGCAAAAGAAATTCTATTTATCAGAGTATCACATACAAACCTAGAAAAAAGTACTATTTTATAAACGAAACTACTTTATATACGTTTATGACGTAGTTTCGGCGAGAATTGATAGGCATCTAAACTCAAACAACTTAATGGATAGTGAGTAATCGGCGTACCGGTCTGGCCACCTGACCGAGACGCCTTTATTGAAAGTGCATCATGACGTAGTTGCAATTTTGGATAATAATTGTTGTTGTATTCTTGTGATGCTGGATCTCTCAGCCGCATTTGATGTTAATGACCATCAGATTCTTTTTCAAAGAATTGACTATACCTATGGTATATCTGGGTCAGCTTTATCTTTGATCAAGACTGGTAGACGTCAGTGTGTGGCCATTGGTTCTGAATTATCCGAATCCCAAGACATACAGATTGGCGTCCTGCAAGGTTCCGTTCTCGGGCCTCGATTTTACTGTCTGTTCAGTAAAATAATCGGTCATATATGTGATTTTCACAATATTGATTATCATTGCTGCGCCGATGACAATCAGATTTATATCACGGTTGAATCACGGGACAGCTTGGATGATATTTCAGAAGGAATTGTGATAATGTCTTACGGACATTTGCAACTGGATGGGTTCAGACCTATTAAAGCCGAATCAGGGAAAACAGAACTCATGGTGTTCGTTCCGAAACGAAATAGATCTGAAAATCTCGACTTTCACATTTCATTCGGAGGAAATATTATAACTGAGGCCGATCGTGTGAAAAATCTTGGGACAATTTTTGACAAGTTACTTACTATGGACAAACAGTGTTCTTCCATTACAAGATCATGCTACATGCATATTCGTCGGATAGGCAGCATTCGTCAATTCATATCTGAGGTTGCATGTAAGATACTTGTGAACTCTTTGGTAACACCGAGGTTAGATTATGGAAATGCCCTATTATATGGAGTGAACAAGCATTACAAGAACACACTTCAGCGTCTACAGAACACTGCTGCCAGAGTGGTAATGCGGACAGGAAAATACGAACACACTACGCCTGTTCTGATCCAATTGCATTGGCTTCCAGTTGAGTACCGTATTCAATACAAACTTTTGTTGTATGTTTACAAGTGTCTTCACAACCTGGCTCCTAGATATTTGTAATAATTGATAACACCATACATACCGACGAGATCGCTAAGATCGGAATCAGCCTGTCTGGTTACAGTCCCTGTAACCAAGACTAAGACTTATGGAGAGAGGAGGTTTGACATGGCGGCAGCGATACCCTGGAACGGTCTGCCATTTGGACTTAGAAATGTAAAGAAACTCGACTGTTATTTCGTCTTCCTTTTAATGTGCGATGTGTGATTATGTTTTTATGTGTATTTATTACTTGTTCCCTAGAACTTTTATGCCAATAGTGTTTTATATAGCTTTTGACTTAATATTTTAGAGTACTTTTTAAATACTTAGCATTTTGTTCTAAAAAAATGAACAAACAAACCAAAATAAAAACCACTCTCTAGCTATCGATCTTAATGATAATGTTTTATTTTGATAATTTCATAGATGTAAGATTATATGCCATACTGCCATTTCATTTAATTTAATTGTTTACTGTTTTTTCATTGTTGTTTTCCTTACCGCTACCCTTGTAAAGCGCCCTAGAGTAATTTGTTTTATATAAGGCGCTATATAAATTTTATCTATTATTATCTTTTACACGACGTCATGAGGTAAGATTACTGTATATAAAAAGAAATACACATTATAAAAGCAGGAAGTATATACATTGTGATAGATATGTCTAGACATGACGCGATGGAACGTTTAGTCGGTGTTCTAGAGTTAAACCATAGCACCGAAGACCATCATACATGTTTCATCGGAAGCGTGACCACTGCTGGTCATGATTTCTTTTGGATTACGGTGGAAAATGACACAGGAAGGGCAATTGAAAGCAGAAAATATGACTACCATGGACAACTGTTAGAGGAGCTTAGCCTACCTATGTTTACTGGTCATCATACCATAACTTCTCAAGGTTCCGTTTATTTCTACAAAGAATCTACTAAGACAATTGAACTTATTCAAGGTGATAAGACCTTTAGCGTGGCTTCTTTGAATGATCTTCCGTTGTACACCCATAGGATGGTATGTGGAATGTATTGTAGTGGATCGAGCGTTATTTTTCTGACCATATCTAGTGAACTCATGGAGTATGGAGTAATACTGCGTTTTGATATTGCTTACGGGCACGTGAGCACAATTCAATATGATTCCAGGGGTGACATGCTGTACAAAAGTCCACGATCCACTGTTGAAAACCAGAACAAAATAATGTGCACTGTCGATTCTCACGGCATCATTTTATTTGATCGAAATACCAGCCAAAAAATCCAGTGTGCTGAAATTCCGTCTCCTCGATATGTTGCTACCCTCAAAAATGAATTCGTTGTTCAATACGAAACTAGCTATCACCAAAATGTTGGTTTGCTCTCTGAAACTGGGGATCTTTTGTCGTCATTGAGAATTCCGCTCTGTGGGATTCGTGCCATGTGTTCTGACGACGAAACTATCCTATTCGTTATTAAAGATGGTTCAGTGATGGAGAGAATGCCTTTAAGATTTTTAAAGATTTGATAAATCTTCATAAAAGTTCTGAATATAAAACGAATGTTTTATCCTTATTGAATTATCTCATGTGACATCAGGATAGGAAACATGTATTGTTTGAAAGTAGCATGGTACTTGGGTTTCTAGTTCTCTTTTATTATATGTCATAACAAATATTACCATTCAGTTACGAGTTTTCGTGTCATTAGTGTATATAATCAATATAGTGTTAGTGATAATGTATTTTTACGTCACATATGTAAACAACGGTTCCCCCTATTTCGATATTATTTGAATTCAAGTCATTTGTATTTTGATCTTAAGGACATTCTAATGTTTCTCATAACTTGCGTTCATAATCATCGTTGCCATTATATGTTTTCATTGTACATACATGTACTTGTATTGACAAACCCAGTAATCTATAGAAATCTAATTGGGTAAACGCATATAACAATTTTAGTGTTATTAATAATAATAATGAAATGAATACATTAATTTCATATACATTAAAACATGATGTAAAATTCAATCATTATGTTGGTTTTTGTCAATTGTGTTGGTAAGTAACTTTGAATTTCTTTTTCTCTTAAATGTGGCTCAAAAAGTGATTTTAAATACAAGTTTTGTTTCATTTGTAAAACATTTAATAACATAAATCTCATTCATTTTAAAAAAGAAATGACAAATGTTCTGGAAATTTGTATCAAAGTATCAATTGTATATTTTATTCGTCAAACATCCATTTTAACAAGTTCGAGAATGTTTGTCCAAAACATATAAGAATAACGTTGCTAGATCACCGTAGAAAAATATAAAGTGCGGGGAAATCCCACTTATATTCACATAGCCAAGTAGGTGAATGGAGAGCAAACAGACATAATGCAAGGTCGTTAGTATCGACTTACGAGGCGTTTATTCTTTATGAAAATATGTTGAATTGAATAGTATAAAGCTTTTATATGTACTGTAAACAATTCAATCGGTGTTATTATTTGGTCGATGGCGAAATGATTCATAATTCGTCAAAAGGCCTGTAAAGGATTCCTCATGATTTATAACACACATGACCTAATTTCGTACTCGCATTGTGTGAAACCTATATTGTGTATCATGTTATGAACCTTTCTATAATGTAGTTTCATTCTGTTTTATAATCTCGTAGACTTTACTTTGTCATTGACATTTAACCAGCCATTAACATTTAAATGAAGTAATAGGATGCCGACTACAAAGAAAGTTTGAATTCTAGATTCATCTAGGTGAACAGTACAGGAGACATGAACAGTTTTCTATAAATAAAGATCTTTGCAAGGTAGATTGCTGAACATATCTAAAATGAAATCTTATTTTTATGTACTTTTAATGAAAACATGAGGAAAACGAAGCATAATGAATTCATAAATCAGATAAAGTATACAAGGTCGAGAACAGGACATATCGTATAACAAAATCAGATGTGAACGTTCGTTAATGAAAAAATAAAAATATACACTTCAATAAAATGTATTTCAATTCTTTTTGTACAATCAAGAAAGTAGCATATCCATGTATAACAAGACATGTCGAAATATACAGCATACTATTCGACGTCATCAGTTGGAAAGAAAGCATCCGCATACTAGTTGGACAGGCATAGCCCACATTCAGGATGTAAGCTATGCCTGTCCATTTTTCTAAAGGGAATATATTGATATTAGTTTAATTGATAGGGCTCAAGTTCTACCCTTCAATACTTCGGTATACTCAGAAAAACGTGAAGTTAACCCCGCATGTTGAGTGCGCTCCTTAGCCATACCTCGCAACAAAGTTCGCTTAATCAGTGCCTTCATAATTATCGTTGCAATCATATATTTGCATGGTACATACTTGTATTTAGAAACCTAGTAATCTATGGAAATCTAATTGGGTAAACACATATAACAATTTTACAATGTCATTGATAATGATAAAATGAATACATTAATTTCATTGAGATTGAAAATGATTCAATAATCTATATCAGCTTTTGTCAATTGTGTTGGTGAGTAACTTTGAATTTCTTTCTCTCTTAAATGTAGCTCAAAAAGTGATTATTAAATACTTTTTTTTCATATGTAAAACATTTAATAACATAAATCTCATTTTCAAAAAGAAATGATCAATGTTCTTTGAAATTTGTATCAAAGTATCAATGGTATATTTTATTCGTCAAACATCCATTTTAACACGTTCGCGAAAATTTGTTCAAAATATATTTATAAGAATAACATTGCTAGCCCACCGTAGAAAAATACCAAGTCCGGGAAAATCCCACTTATATTGACTCAGCTAAGTAGCTGACTCAGCTAAGTAGCTGAATAGATAGCAAACTGACATTATACAAGGTTGTTGGTAGTTTATTCTTTATGAAAATATGTTGAAGTGAATGGTTTGAAGCTTTTATATGTACTGTACACAGTTCAATCAGTGTACCTACTAGGTCGATGGTGAAATGATTCATAATTCGTCAAAAGGCCTGTAAAGGGTTCCCCATGATTTATAACACACATGACCTAATTTCGTTCTTGCATTGTGTGAAACCTATATTGTATATCACGTTATGAACCTTTCTATAATGTAGTTTCATTCTGTTTTATAATCTCGTAGACTTTACTTTGTCACTGACATTTAACTAGCCATTAACGTATAAATGGAGTAATTGCATGCCGACTACAAAGAAAATTTGAATTCTACATTCATCTAGGTGAATAGTACAGGAAACATGAACAGTTTTTATATGAGTTTAATGAAAAAAATTGGATTACGATTGATCAATTCATAAATCATGAAAAAGTATTCAAAATCGAGAAAGGGACAAACACTGGCCCCGGAAAACACCGTGGGGTTAGACTCTTGATAACACCGTAGAATAAGGTTTCTAGGAGGAGTAAGCATCTTCTGTTAACCTATCATCCTTACTAAAGCCTATGCATAGGTCAAAGTTCGTGCACGATCTTGCATAAATTCAATTATTTTTAATAGAAATTCTCGCTTACAAGTGCCATTTTACAAGTATGGACTGTTTCGCAGGGAGACATAACAAATTATTAGCTCTAAGTAGGGTTATCATACGAGGGCGCCTATGCACCCGAGGGTGATAACCCTACTAAGACCTGATAATTTATGTCTCCCTGCAAAACAGTCGATAATAGTTTTATTATCCTGAAGAATCTGAACGTTAAAAAATATCACACATTTATTGACTTGTACTATGTATCTTTTTTTATTATTTAAAACGTCAACAAATTCGTAATAACTTTCTCTACAGAAAATTCTGATAACTTTTCAATAGTTTTCGAGAGATGAAACCAATGTTACCCTCAACTTCATACATTATTTTGTTTTACACTCAATCTCATATATATATATATATATATGTATATATATTAACGAAAGCAAAACATTGAGGTTTGAAAAAGTTAACCAAGCGAAAGCTTTCAATTGTGACGTCACAGTAGAATGACACAAAAACATAACGTCCAACGTTCAAATTTCGAAACATATTTCAAGACAAAAATGTAAACATCAATTGAAAAGCAAAATTGCACCAGAATGGAAACATTTTTCTTCTGCATTGTTATTTGTGACTGTTAATATTGACCCTGAAGTTTATGATTAACGATCCCGCATATTTTCAATTATTTTTAAGAGCTTTCTCGCTTATGCCATTAGACGTTATCCTCTAAAGGGAGACAACACAGTTATCACCTTGCACGCGAGAGAGACATCACGAACTGTCTCCCTCCACGTGACCAATGAAATTGACTCAATTATTCTGAAGGATAATAATACTCCTTTGAGACCATAGGTTTGACAGCATCATTGTAATCAGGTTAGACCACGTCACTGTGATCATTGTGATATTGTTGGGTAAACTTGCTTATTGTAATGGTTATCATTATACATGTTAAGTTAGAATACATAATTGTGATCCTTGTGACATCACAGATTACCTAACATTGTTATGATCATTTTGATATCATAGGTTTGACAACCTCAACATGATCCTTGTAATATAGATTAGACAAATATAAGAAGACGATGATATTGAGATTCATGTGATATCATAGGTTACTTTTTAATCGAGAAAAAGTAATTAACGTAATTTCATTGGAATGGGTTTACTGTGAATTAAAGGATGTTGTTTATTATCGGTACTATCAATTACTGCTACTTTCTCGTTGATATGGTCGATCATAACGCAATCAATTCATCGGAATTTGACAATGCAGATGATAGTATTTTTCTATGCGGCACACGATTTAACATGACATGAGTACGAAATTGAAGACCAATTTTGTCAACAATCTAATGACACTGAAAGAAATAACTACCATGGAAACACAGCAAAACATTTCAATGTGAAGGAATATTACATTGTAAAAACGACTAGGACTTTCAGACCTTTCATTTGTAAACAACACAATGCAGTACAAATGTGGATTGAGTTAACATTTACATACGAAAGTATTACAACCTGGTGGGCCATATATTTCTGATGTACACATGGTACATGGTGAAAATAATAAAAAAAAAAAAAACCAGCACATAAAACGAAATAACCTTTATCAAAGCTGTTAATGCATACTTAGAAAACGTGCCTGGGATTTGAAATCATTACTTTACAAACTAAACTCCTTTATAACAGGATACGTCATGGGCGAAAATTACGGTATATAAAATGAAATACCCTTTACGAAAACAGTAAGTATAGACATTTTGATAAAAATGGCTAGACACGACACGGAGGATTATTTTCACCGTGTTCTAGAGTTAAATTACAACACCGAAGACCACCGTCCATGTTTCATCGGAAGCGTGACCAGTGCTGGTCATGATTTGTTTTGGATTACGGTGGAAAAAGATGGAGGAAGAGCAATTGAAAGCAGAAAATACGACTACAATGGGCAACTACTAGAAGAGCATAGTCTACCTATGTGTACTGGTAACCACATCATAACTTCTCAAGGTTACGTGTATTTCTACGATGGGTCTAGTAAACCAATAGATCTTGTCCAAGGTGATAAGACTTTTACCATTGCCTCGTTGAAGGATCTTCAGTTGAACATCTACGGGATGGTATGTGGAATGTATTGTAGTGGATCGAGCATTATTTTTCTGACCATGTCTAGTGCCCCGAAGAAGTATGGAATGATACTGCGTTTCGACATTGCTTGCGGGCACGTGAGCACAATTCAATATGATTCCAATGGTCGTGTGCTTTACAAAAGCCCAGAATGCACTGTTGAAAATCAGAACAAAATAATGTGCAGTGTCAATTTTGATGGAATCATTTTATTTGATCGAAATACTAGCCAAAAAATCCAGTGTGCTGAAATATTATGTCCTCGATATGTTGCCAGCTTCCAAAATCATTTTCTGATTCAGAACGAAACTAACTATCACCAAAATGTTGGATTGCTTTCTGAATGTGGTGACCTCTTGTCGTCATTGCAAATTACGCTCGGTGGTATTCGTGCCTTTTATTCTGATGACAACGAAGATGTCCTTTTTGTAATCAAAGATGGTTCAGTGATGCAGAGAATGCCTTTAAGATTCTAAACATTTAAGATGACTATAAATATAAAAAAAGTTCTACTTATTTAAAACAAAGATTTTATCACCATTGAATCATCTCATGTGATCAGAATGCAAAGCATATCTTGTTTGAAATTGTGTTATACATGGATTTCTATTTCCATTTGATTGTATGCCATATTATATCACATTACCCTCCAGTCAGAAGGTTTAGTGGCATAGGCGTATATGATAATTATAGTGTTAAATGGAGGAAGTGAATGGCTTATTTTACGTCACAAATGTCAACAGCTATTCTACCTATTTTAAAATTCTTTTTTCTTCCTTTCTCAGAAGACCATTCTATGTTTTCCATAGCTGGAATTATCGTTGCCGTCATATATTTTCGGGGTACATACATGCTTTTTCAGACTCATTAATCTATGGAATCTAATTGGGTAAACACACAAAACAAATTTATAGTGTCAAAAATAAACGAATACATGTATTGACATGAAAAATTGATATGAAAGTAAATAATGTATATTGGCATTGGGTAGCAATGTTAGTGGGTGACTTTGAATTTATTTCTCTTAAGAGTGGGTCAAAAACGCTTTTTGAAATATATTCTTGTTTCAACTGTAAAACATTTAATAACATAACTTCCATTGATTTTCCAAAAGGAAATTATATGCATCAATATTATTTGCGAATTTTCATAAATCATTAATACTATATTTACAAATATACTTTTTAACATGTTCAAGAGTTTCGTCCAAAATATATAAAATAAAATTGCTAGATCACCTTAGAGAAATATAAAAGGCGGAAATTTTTTTTGTCGCACGGCCAAGTAACTGGATAGATAGCAAACAAGCAATATGCAAGGTCGCCGGTTTCGATTTACTACGTTTTTCTTCTTTATGAAAACATGCTGAATTGACTTGTTTGAAGCATATGTACTGTACACAATTCAATCAGTGTACTTCCTTGGTCGATGGCGAAGTGATTCATAATTCGTCAAATACCTGTAAAGAGTTCCCCATGATTTATAACACACATGACATAATTTCATCCTCGTATTATGTAACGTATGTTGTCTAGCATCTTAAGAACCTTTCTACAATAAACAAGTGCTATTAGAGTTTTAACAGTCTCGTTGAAAGTCTGCATTTCACAAATCATATGGTCGTTATAACAATCTAGTTTGCCAATACAACCTGTCATTGGTTCTGTCTTCATATCAGTGAAATATTCTCAAAAGGGACGTTAAGCAATATTCAATTAATTAATCATTGGGTCAAATACTGTCTGGTATGTTTCATATTAAATGATATACCATTCTTTTCACACTGAGTTTGACTGAGGATTGCTCCGTTTACCTGATCAAAATATATGGCTCACGGCGACAGGGGTTGCTTACGCTTCCTAGACACTGATCACAACTCTAGTATATCCAGGGGTCCTTGTTTCCTTAATCTTCACGAGATTTGTCAAGGCTGGATATTTGGATTAACGCCTCTTCCGAATCTCAGACCAGTGTCACACAAAGTAATTCGGGAAATCAAGTCTGAACTTCATTCGCTTGCTGCGATAAAAATGGGTTAAATTGAATCTCTTATGCGCTTCAACTTTTCGCTTTAGACATCTTATTAACTCCTTATCACAATTTTCTTACCTTTGCATGGTGTAAATCCCACAGTGAATAAAGTTGTCTATTTTTGAAGCCGTTGCAAATGACCATCATTTATTTTTACCTTCTCAACAAGGAAAAGTTCCGATAGTTTAGGGCGCCCAGAAATATATTTGTTAAAAATATACAATTTTCTTTTTATTGCATTTAATTGTTATGTTTAAATGCTTTGTGTAAAGTAATTATCATTCAGTAAGTTCCGTATTTTCAGTGGTAGTACAATCACTCATTGAATAGAATATCGGAAGTATTATCTTGAAATAGAAAAATCCATAAATGAGCTAAATTCTGGCATTCTGTAGCTCAGTTTTTGTTACTGGATAACATTGAAGTGTCTAATGAAATAACACATTTTAAGTGAACATATAATATATCATCGTGATGAAACAAATGTCGCAATAAACCAAGTTCAAACAAAAGGACGTAAACTGACCAAAATATACAAAATTAATTGGCTGGGACAACTTAATGCAAACTATGACTAGGTTTGCAAATGAGAAAATAAATATGTAAATAACACAAATTGATCAATATTTATTTAAAAACACTAATGATATAAAAAAGGTGGCGCACAAAAAAGGCCACAAAGCAATGGAATATGCGAACAAGTCGCATTTTAGTTGTTGCGCCACCCAAGGAATGGCGGTTAAATCATCCGAACCCTAAATGACAATGTAATGGATAACTTTAAGTTAAATGAACAAGACAAATAATGACTAGATACAGATATGAAGAACGCAATCGAGACAAAACCAATTTACTCATAAGGCATGTATGAAGCAATGCAAATTTAAACTCTTGAGCAGCAGATAAATCCGCCACAATTTCGACAGTATCTGAAAACTTGAACAGCAGTCAACTACTAGCCTGCTCAAGATTAAGTAAATTGCACAAATCTAGTTTCTACAATAGCTAAATATTTTTGAGCAGCAGTTAACTACTGGCCTTCTCAAAATTAATTAAGTACAGGTATAGTTTTTACAAATAACTGAAACGTTTTTGAGCAGCAATCAACTACTGGCCTGATCCAGATATTGTAAGCATAGGTATAACTCCTTCAATATCTGACATTATTGATCAGCAGTTAAGTACTGGTCTGCTAAGATGTATATCAAATATCTGATTTGTCTACAATATCACTTAGCCAACCGATCACTCTGGCTTTTAAAGAAAGAAAGAATTAATGCGAATATTGAGCTTAACAGCATTCGACTGCCCTCTTCCAAGCTGCTGAATGTAATTTTCAGAATAGCCTAGGTTTGCTGCTTCTGTTGCAGCTCCGATCCGAAAATGTTCACTTTTGTATTGATCTGGATTAAGGTTACACTATGCAAGAGCCAATTTGGGTTGCTGTACTACAAAGGAGTGCATGACTGGAGTTCTAGATTGAAAGGAAAACGGGGGCCAGATGTGTGTCGAAAGGTATTGATGTACATTGTAAGGCTTGTACAGAACATATGGTGGAATTTGTACTTGATGATAACAAAATTGTAATAGGTTTGTTATTTTGCATGGTCTTGAGATGTTTAAGAATGATTTGAACTCCTTCACCTGGTACAAAGGTAATGTCATTTCTTTGTAAAACAAGATCAAGAACTTTGTTGCTACGAGAAACCAACTCACCAAACCTAAGAAACCATGAAACGCTAAAAGGAAAATCCCTCGCAACAACAATATACAATTTTCTTCAACCAATGTATGTTGTAAAGCAACTAAAATCCACTTCAATATTGGTATAGTAATAGGTAACCTAGTGTCTGAAGTCTTTCGCAAATTCTGAGTACCTTTAACAATTTTCCAAATTGCAAAATGATGGGTATTATCAATTACATTGTACATTTTGTGTACGTAAGTAATTGCAGAGATATGTGAAATTTTTTTTTTGGAATGGACTGAAACTTTGCACATGTAAGTGACTTATGAACTTGCGAATGAGAGTCAAAAACAGGGGAAGTTAAATGATGTTGAGGATGAATTACAGAGGTCGATGAGTAGAGCCCAACACGGCAAAATACGCTTTCTTTGTTGATGCAGATAATGCTTCGCAAAGTAACATCTGTGATACTGATGTGGAATGTAGATCATGTGAGAAGGCAGAGTTGTTGTTCGCTGATTCAACCATGGAGCTATTGTCCTTGCGTCCAGGAATTTAAACCATGACAGGTGATCAGCATTGCAATTATGATATCCACGAATATGTTTTGCTTAAAACAATTATACAGTGAATCAAAGGTGTTGAAGCTAACTGCCAAACTAAACGTATGGTTTTTTTTTATTTGTCTTTACTTGATTGTTTATTGGTTGTTTCAACCCCATCCATATTATCTGAGAAAAAGAGAATTATGTGAATCTAAAATTTGTAACCCTAGAACTCCAGAGCACGAGCAATAGGAAAAACCTCTTTTATGGTAATATGACAGGACTTATGTTCATCAAGCCAACCAGTTGCAAACCATTTGGACACTAAAACAGCAGCATTTCCTATTGAGCCTGAAGCATTACTAAACATGTTCAACTCGTTTGCCAAAACACTGATCATGTAAGAAAATGGGTTTCCATTTAAGTTTTCAATAAATTGCTGTCATGTTTTAATGTTGTTTTCAGCCCCAGATGTGAGTTTGATGAGGTGATGTGGCTTTTCCACATGACAAGTGAGATCAATGCGTCTTTTAAAAAACGCCCGTAATGGGGAGACAACTAGGCAAAGTTCAAAAGCCGAATGAGAGACTGAAGGTCGTGTAGAGATATTTTCTTCTTCATATATGTTGTTACAAGCAGGGTCCGCAGGCATTTTAACATTTTACAGGTAGGGGACTTTCCATTGTCGCAGGATCTATTTCAATCTCAGACATAGTTAGAACTGTTGTTAAGAAAACTGTTTTTGATTTCTTTATAGGGATACAAATTTTCGCACACAGATTTGCAAAACAGAGAACATCCTGGATACATTTGTCAGAATTGGGTGGTCCAATAAAAAAGAAATCATCTATCAAATTGGACATTTCTGAAGATTGGTACTTATTCATCGTTACACAGTGTAAAACTGAACTGAGAGTGTCAAAGAGCTACGATGAATGGTATATGCAGAAACCAACAGTTCAGAAAGAGTCCTCTGCCGTGGGAGTTGATTGTACTGTCACAATTTGCGAAAGTTGTCATAATTCCACCAGGCAGCGTCCTCATGGTTTGGTGCAATTTCTCAGATAACTGAATCATAGGTTAGTAAATGAGGAGCATCAAGGGTTGTTTTGTTAAGGTAGATGACCATGAATTGGAAAAAGGCTGAAGTCCATTAACCAATAGAAAGATGTGATTGCGCTCTAGAATCTTTTTTTACCACTGAATAAATTTTGCTTTATTTGAATGCACACAGTGTGATCTTTGTGAGTTGGCAAAAGTGTCCTATATTCAATTAATTAATTAGACAAATGTTTTGTTTGATCTCATGTGGGATGTTGGCACCCAAAAGAATACAATCATTAAGAGAAATAGGAACACTAGACTGACAAGACCTTTCTTGAGTTTGTAAACTTATTACTAGCAATTAGGCAAATGCTGATGTTATCGCTTAAGGAAACAAGTAACATCTGTCATTATTATGTTAAATGCTTTAAATAAAGTATAGTATTTAATAAATAGATATAAATACCATCTCTGAGTCATTGTTTGTAATAAATAAGCAATAAATCTGATAAAGCAATGATTAAGTGTAATCATCAACCGTAATATACAAGTTAAATTTTGCTGATTGCAGATAATGGAAAATTTAGCATGTATGATAACAGTAGTGACTATAATAATGGCCGATGAATGATCAAACTGGTAGGAATTTAGCATCCAACACAATAAACGTGACATAGAAATGCCTTTAACCAATAGCATGACACGCTAGATACCAAATTATCATATCTTGGTGGAAATAATAAAATCAGCATCCGTTACAATAAACATAGCGTCAAAATGCTGTTCATAATCCTTAGCATCCAATGCAATAAATGTGACGTAAAAATGCTTTTAGTCATCAGCATGACATAAAAAAACTGGCTAGGTATCACGCAATCATATATAAGCCAGAAATAATAGATTCAACATCCGTTACAATAAACGCAACGTCAAAATGCTGTTATAATAATTGACACATTTAACATGCATTTTAACAATGATGGCCACAATAATGACAAATGAATGACCAAGATGACAAAAGACTTAGCATCCGACACAATAAACGTGACGTAAAAATGCTTTTGTCATCAGCATGAAACAAAACCGGCTAGCTACCAAATACTTATCATTGAATGGTATTATCTCGCCTGAAATATAAAAATCAGCATCTGTCACAACAAACGTGACATCAAAATGTTGTTTGTAGCCGTAATAACCTATAATGGCGTATTTCATTGAATATATTGCCAAAGTACATAATTTTAAAAACACTAATTAAATGGCCTGACGAAAGTAGTATCACGTGATCAAAATTTTTCAATTGACAAATCCAAATTTTAATATTTATCTTAAAATATAGCTTCATACTACAATTTAGCTGTGAAATATGAAGGATTTCACTCTTCAAACTTTGTAAAATTTTTGCATTGGGCGTGTGTCCACAAAGGGATATTGCAGCTATACTCAATCAGCTGCCAGGTACGAGAGGTTTTTATCCCAGAACCCCCCCCCCCCCCCATGATGTCAAAAGTAAACATTGTCCTGTGAAGTACACAATGAGCGTTGTATAATATTGAGTTCAATCACTCTGTCATTATATTGGGAATATGTACAGTACATGTGGAGATCTTCTTAGGATTTGTTCAATGAGAACTTTCTTCATTCTGCGTCAAAACATTAGAAAGTTCGCAAAAGAATATATGAACGGAACGATCTCTGAAACTGACCTTGATTGATGGAATAATTCTTTACTCCTTATCTGTAAAAAGCATATATCTTGTCTTAGAGGAAAAGTATACAGTTCCGGGGTATTCACTAAACGATTAATTGTTCATCCTTCAGCGCATAACATGAAACACAAAAGTTATCTCGCAACAAAACTAAATTATAATTGTCCTCTGTAGATTGAATATAATCCCGTAAACGTCGAATAAACGAGTGTTCCAGTATCACCACATATAGGCCGCAATTGTCAACACGTGGTGTACCCACCCAATCCATGGTAAAACTCAGTTTGTAATATACATAGAATAGGTAGTACCTTATCAAAGGTGTAAATGGTCGCTAACAAAATTCTGCTCATTTTCAAACAAATGGTGAAAACTTCAAATGACCATATTACTGCTTTCTGATTGGTCAAGAATTGAGGGAAATAATGATATTGAGAGAATACTAACTAATGTATACAATTAAGAATATAAAACAATGTAATATTCCCTTGAATATTTATCTGTTGTGGGATTTACACTATGTAGAGATAAAAAATACATGTTTCATTGTGATAGGGAGTTAATAGGATGTCTAAGGCGAAATGTTGAAGCGGACAATAAATTCAATGGAACCCATTTTGATCGCAATAAGCGGCCGAAGTTCAGGCAAGATTTCCCGAATCACTTTCTGTGACACTGGTCTGAGATTCAGAAGAGGCATCAATTCAAATATTCAGCCTCGACAAATCTCGCTGAAATTAGTGTTTGTCCAACTCTTAATTTTGTATTCCTTATAGGAATTGTGAGATTGATCACTGTTCGTTATCTTCACCTTTTCAAAATTCATTTTATTATCTGTTCTAAAATCTCATACACTCTTCTTTGTTGTTGAAATTTGTTTAGACATTCAAATGGAATAATAACATGCCGATTAAATAGAAGTATGTAATTGGTACTTAGAAAAGACTCTCAACACATTTATTTATAAATTCCAGATCCACCTCGGCAAACATTCTAACAAACATGACTATTTTGCTTCCGTAAATGAAAAGCGTTACAAGGTCAATCTAAACTACTTTCTGAATATATCTAAGGTTATTTTTTATGCGTTTGATGAAGACAATGAAGATAATGAATGGTGATGATAATCGTATACATTAGATAAAGTATACAAGGTCGAGAACAGAGCACACAGGCTCCTGAAAACACCGTCTAGTTTATTTAGAGACCCGAGAAGTAGACGATTCATCGAGCTCGGAGGACGAAGTGAATCTATAATTTGAAGATCGCTAATTCACCGTATTGATCACATCACATGATTTTTTACTCGTGATGCATTACAGGCTAACATTTGCTATATAGACGAAATCATATATCGAATGAATTGTATAAAATCTGTTTTCCAGGGAATATCATTTTCACCAACAACTAATTGAGCCCAATGCAAAAGAAACGTATAGGAAAGTATTTTTTATTAGATGAAGAATATTTGTCTAAGACAATTGTAATATAATATAATTTACACACAAGAAACGAAGACATGTATAGACAACCTATGTGTGATTCTTCTGACATCATAGGTTAGGCAACCTTATTGTAATATATTTCATACCCTATGTTTGACAACCTCATTACAATATTTGTAACATTACAGGTTAGACGACCGTGTTGTTATACTTGTGGTTTGACAACGTAATGTAATTAGGTTAGACAACATCACTGTGATCATTGTGAGTTTGTGTATACCTCATTATTGTTATTGTCTTCATTATGACATCTTAAGTTAGAAAGTGTCATGGATACCTCGTGATATAATAGGTAAGATAACTTTTTTATGATCCTTTGCTATCATAAGTTCGACAACCTCAGCGTGCTTCTTGTGATATAGGTTATACAACGTCATTGTGATCTTTGCAACATTACACAACCCCCCAAAAAGATTCATCTGGTATCATGAGCTAAAACAACCTCATTGTAATATCATATATTAGCTTTTGATCAAGAAAAAATGATATCCTTGTATTCGTTGTAATGGGTCTACTGTAAATTGAAAAGAAATATATATCGTTTAACATTGAAACTATTTTTCATATATAATTTTAGAGTAATAATTCCATCGAATTTGACGATCCAGATGCAGTTTGTTGGGATTCCCATGGGCACAAACTGTGCTCCTTTGTTAGCTGACCTGTTTTTATATTTATATGAAGTAGAATTTATTCAAAACTTCTACGTGAGAAGAAAAAATATCTTGCTGTGGCCTTCAATTCGACATATAGATATATCGACGACGTTTTGTCTATTATCAATAATGTTTTTCATTCATACATGTATGTCGATTCGATATATCCATGTGAGCTCGAAATAAAAGACACCGCCGTAGTCGTCCACTTCTGCTTCATAATTAGATATTTTATTGAAAGTAGACATTAACGGCAAACTGACTACTCAGGTGTATGACAAACGGGATGATTTCAGCTTCTCCATCGTCAACTTCCCATATTTATGTAGCAATATTACATTATCACCTGTATATGGTGATTTTATCTTTCAACTGATTCGATATACAAGAGCTTGTTCTGCGTATGGTCAGTTTTTAAATCGATGCAAGCTACTGACATACATGTTGATGGTACGGGGGTTCCAACAGTCTCAATTAAAGTAAGCATTTTGCAAATTGTATGGTCGTTATACTCGTAAAGATCTAGCTTGCCAATACAACCTATCATTGGGTCAAATGCTGCCTAACCTGTTTCATACCGATTGTTAGATCGTTGTTGGCACACTGATTTTGACTACGGATAACTCCGTTAACCTGATCAGGATATAGGGCTCGCGGGTACGTTAAGGCAGGTTATGAAAATCTTTACTGGGATAAAATCCGCGAAACAATGTGACGTCATAATTGAAAAATGTATAACACTAAGAATTCATCAAATTCCGATTTCATTTTTATGTAAGTTTTATTCATGCATGAAATAAACCATCAGCTACTAAGATCCAAATAAATATGGCATGTTATAAGTTGCTGTCGTGCAATTACTGTCTGATCAATATGAAAGTAAACTGATGACGTCATAATTATACATCGAGTGACGTTGACACAGGTAAATAATTTATTGAAGTGTGCCGTGTAAATATCAACAAAATGTGGAGTATTTGAAATATATGACATGGGATATAAGGGATATATATGTGAAACGCTGATACTTTATTGATATTATGAAGGTATGTTGATTTCATTCAGTGACAACTTCGTTTAATGGGGAAAACATTCCATTTAACATGTCGATCCGATGTTCGTCTATCACACACTGAAATAAAACTGCAAAAGTAGCACCCAACAAGTCTGCATACTTTTAGAGAATCTTTATACACCATGTGGAAGGTCATAAACTAATATACACGACAATTACCAGGGGCGGATCCAGGAATTGCGGTTAGGGGGGGGCGCCACTTTATGAGGCAGGGGGTCTGGGGGCGAAGCCCTGGTGGGGGCCTAGGGGCGAAACCCCCGGAAGCTCCTCAATTTTACAGATCTTATAGGCTTGAAATACATCTCCTATTTAGTCTTTTGTACTATTTTCTATCAATTTTTATGAAGTGAAATTAATAAAATGATTCAAATTTAAAGGGTTTTTGGAAAAAATTAAGTTCTCCCAATAAAGTAATTCAAGAAAGCAATAGATTTTATCATTTAATTCTCCGGGAGTGGAAGAAATTATTGCTTCTAACATTGTTTAGTACATTTTTCTAAACAAGATACCAAGATTTGCCTTAAGTTTGAAAAAAAAATTTGGAGGGGGGGGGCAGCTGCGTCCCTCCTTAAATCCGCCACTGATTACTGATGTAATCGTCTCTTATGAAAGCTTTTGAAGAAAACTGTATAGTATCAATGCAAAATGTAAAATGTGGGCTGGAAGGTTTCGTGTTTAAATGTTTAATAATCATTTCTTACTGAAAGTGGTAGGATTCTATCAATAATTCTGATAAACTATGATTGTTTTACCGTCATTATCGCCAATTAGACCAATATATAAATCCTGGGGCAGTGTGCTACTTTTCCATTTTCTCTCGAGGTACATCCGAAATCTATTTATAACAGTCATGCAATGACGTCATACAGAAGTGCATGTTTATCATGTTGTTATGGTTCAAATTGTTCTCATGTATACCACCAAATAGTTTTCAAAAGATAGTGGCTCCCTCTTTCTGTGTAGGACAGATTTTAAAAAAAGTATGCTGTTTACGTGCATAAATGGAGCATAACCTACCTTAACATACCCGCGCTCACGGAGGGTGTGACCGGTCGACAGGGGATGCTTACTCCTCCTAGGCACCTGATGCCGCG
Source organism: Ostrea edulis (assembly GCF_947568905.1). NCBI lineage: Eukaryota > Metazoa > Mollusca > Bivalvia > Ostreida > Ostreidae > Ostrea > Ostrea edulis. The sequence continues at coordinate 38,703,969 of NC_079166.1, read as the reverse complement.
TCTCTGGTGTGTCCAGGGGTCCGTGTTTGCCCAACTATTTATTTTGTATTGCTTATAGGAGTTATGATATTGATCACTTTTCGTTATCTTCACCTTTCATTGGATATTCTACAATTAGTCAAACAATCATTTTTAGAAGCTTGCTACAATATAGCAATAAAAAGAAGCTGAAATATAACGAAGAAATTACCGTGGAAAGACCGTAAAACATTTTAAAAAGTGCAAAAGTGTTACTACTCGGCGCGCCATGAACCTTTGATCTACACGTGATATATAGTACATATTGAAAGAAAGAACCTTTATCAAAGAGTAAATACATACCCATCTATAAGAATATCTGCGACTTAAAATCACTGCTTGATTAACGGAACTAATTTATAACCGGATACGTCATGGGCGAAGATTACTGAATATAAAAAGAAATGCATGTACCCTTTACCAAAGCTTGGAGTACATATTTGTAATAAATATGGCTAGACATGATGAGGAGGAACAATTTCATGGTGTTCTAGAATTGAATCATCGCTCAGAAGACCATTGGCCATGTTTCTTCGGAAACGTGACCAGTGCTGGCAATGGTTCGTTTTGGATTACGGTGGAAAATGATACAGGAAGAGCAATTAAAAGCAGAAAATATGACTACCATGGGCAACTGTTAGAAGAGCTTAGCCTACCTATGTTTACTGGTCACCATATCATAACTTCTCAAGGTTCCGTTTATTTCTACAAAGAATTTGATAAAACAATTGAACTTATCCAAGGTGATAAGACCTTTACCGTGGCTTCTTTGAATGATCTTCAGTTGTATACCCACAGGATGGTATGTGGAATGTATTGTAGTGGATCGAGCGTTATTTTTCTGACCATATCTAGTGAACTCATGGAGTATGGAGTAATACTGCGTTTTGATATTGCTTACGGGCACGTGAGCAAAATTCAATATGATTGCAGGGGTGACAAGCTGTACAAAAGCCCACGATCCACTGTTGAAAACCAGAACAAAATAATGTGCACTGTCGATTCTCACGGAATCATTTTATTTGATCGAAATACCAGCCAAAAAATCCAGTGTGCTGAAATTCCGTCTCCTCGATATGTTGTCATCTTTAAAAATCAATTCGTCGTTCATTACGAAACTAGCTCTCAGCAAAATATTGGACTGCTCTCTGAAACTGGGGACCTCTCGTCGTCATTGAGAATCCCGCTTTGTGGGATTCGTGCCATGTGTTCTGAGGACGAAGATCTCCTATTCGTCATTAAAGATGGTTCAATGATGAAGAGAATGCCTGTGAGATTCTGAAGATTTGATTTGACTTCTTCAAAGTACTGATTGTTTGAAACAGTTTTGTCGCTATTGAATGACCCCATGTGACATCAAGATCCAAGACATATCTTGTTTGAAATAGTGTAAAACATGTATTTCTATTTGCATTTTATTTTATGTTTTATCATATCATATTACCCTCCAGTCACGAATTAGAAAATATATGGATCTTCTGAGACATGTACTAAAACAATCAATTGACTTTACACGAATCAAGTGTTTCGGTGGTGTGACACGAGGTTATGATATTGAAGTGATTAATTTAATTTATCAATAGATTGATTGATAGCTGCATACCTCATAGAGAATCTATTTGCAATTTACAATTATGCAGTTTGATTATTTTACAATGCGGGACTTTCGAAATAAAGACCCAATCTGAGTTTTATCGCACATTGAACGTAATTTGGAGGGCAAGTCACTTCCAAATTACAATAGCAACTAAGTAAACAAGCATGGAATACTTCAATTTCTATCAAATTTTTGCATTAAAATGCTATCTTTCAAAGAAAGGATTCACTAGAACCATTTATAGAAAAATGCATTTGACTAAATTATGTGAGTTGGGGAGAGACATAAACCTAGTGAATATATTGAGGATATCGGTAAAACTTCACGCCTTCCATCCAATGATACGTCTAAATGCGCATTTTCCCTTCCATTTAATTTACACCCAGGTACGAAGCAAACCATTTGTATCGATGTCAACTTTGCCGAACAATTGTTACTATCACGTAACCGCGGTGTATAAACGTCAATTCTAATCGCTCGTTCCGGCACATCCCGAAAGTTCTGTATTGAGGATTTGAATATATCCCCTAAATTCTATTGCGTTTATATGACACGATAAGTAGAAAAGAGAAAACGCCTTTGTCTCTGTGGAGGATGTACCAGAATTTTACAATTTTTTTGTCGAATTCCAGGGTTGTATTTGGTGAAAAAACAAGGGGTATATCTTGTTTTTTGCTTTTATTTACGACCGATAATAGAGTGGCTCGATCGTAGTTATCAATGATCATTTACATATTTTGATTTATTTCATTATTACTATAGCCCTATTTTGATTAGAAAGTACATTTACATCACCAGTGTTTCTCATATGACGTATGGTATTACTTTAATAAATCATTTAAAAACTGAAGGATTCTGTGCATTTTTCGTTCCAACCATTGAAACGTGATTTTAGGTTTGAGGTACGTTTTAAAATCTAAGAGTTGCCTCAAATCGCTTTCCTTTATACACCTTAGTATCCAAGAAATGTGTTTCATTCACCGATTATTTATATATGAGTTCAAGTAGTTGATGAGTAGAATTTGCTATAGTGAATAAATTATGAATTTCTTTTTCTTCACCATGAAATATGATAAAGCTTTCGTCACGATAATGCCCGAGGTACGTTATGCGATATTTACCTGGAAATTTGTTTATAATGTTTTTGGTTATCTGATATAATCAGATACCACCTACAGATGCCGTAACTATTGTTGTGAAGTGATGTAACACCTCAACCTGTATCCGAGAAGGGATATCTTACACCATATCTGGCGGGAAACATCTACCTTTCCTAAAGTAGCAAATGGATTGTCATCCAAACCTCAGAAATTTCGACCTGAATAAGGAATTCCAGGAAATGTGGAAAACCAAGACACGGAACATTAAAGGCAAAGCGCTTAAACAAGCGGTTGATTTCCAAGACAACAAGACTGAAGTGGGAAACAACAATATCTGGGGGATCAGGAAGGATGCACTGAATAAAATAGGGAATACGAACCCTTGGGTCGGAATGTCCAAAACTATACTAAACGAAAATATGATGAGGTCAAAGGAAGAAGTAGACAGACGTTTACATCAGTTCAAAATGGAAATCAGGTCCGAAAAAGGCCGGACAGGGGACTCAAACATTTTTCAACATTGGGAACCCCAATCCAAAAATCAGGATGGAAAAGTTATCACCCCTATTAAATGCGATATTGATGTCTTGCAGTGACTTTACAGTATCTCATTTTGCGCAGTGAAACAGTTTGAAACAATCTCAGATTGTGTATATAACAAGATAATATATGTATTGAAATTAGAATAAGTCAGGTAGATATTAAAATATATCTACAATCAGATTAGTAATTTTAGTCTGTATCAAATGGCTAAATTAATGATGAATATAACTCAACTAGGGTAATGCAATCACAAATACGTAAAAAATTATCACGTGACAAAAGCACATGGTACATATGTACTCCCGATCTCAGATGAATTGTGTTGTCTCCTCAGTCCTCCGCCATTCTAAATGGTCCCCATCTGTATGTGATATCCGATTATATCAGATAACCTAGGAAATTATAAACAGATTCCCAGGTAAACATCGCATAATGTACCACGATCGTTATCGTGACGATGGCTCTATTATATTTCAAAGTGACAAGAGAAATCCATGCTTTATTCACTATAGGAAATTCTACTCATCAACTACTTAAATTCATATATGAAATATCAGTAAATGAAATGCATTTATTAGCTAATATGGTGAAAATAGGAAAGCGATTTAAGGCTACTTGCATCCTGCAAACACGCTGTGATACTTGAAACGAACAAGTGCACAAATCCTTCAGTTTTTAAGGAATTCATCAAAGTTGAAACCATCCGCCATATAAGAAACACAAGTGATGTAGATGTAAGATTTCAAAACAAACCTTCTAAAGAAGAAAAGATAATCAATGCATACACGCAGTACTTAATAACAATGATCGAGGCACACTTTTCTCAGGCGTAAATAAAAGCAAAAAACTTTGATTTTGCCACCAAATACAACATGGAATTAAAACAATAAAGCAAAAGCTTTTTACAATACTGGTAAATCCTTCAGGGAGACAAAGACGTTTTTTCTGTCCAACCTATCGTGTCATTTAAATGCAATAAAAATTTAGGACATACGCTCACATCTTCAATTGTAAAATATTCAAACTGCATGATAATAGTGAAGTGAAACTAGACTCCTGTTAGCGGATTTGCATGCAGCTAAAATTCAATCAACTGATCAATGAAATCAATCAGTTCAATATCATAATCTCGAATCACACTGCCGAAACTTTTAATTAGTCATGTGATAGTTACAGTACATGGCTAATGGAAGTCATATATTTTCTTATAGAAAGAAACAACATTTACGAAATAGTAGATGCATACCTATAAAAATACCTGCGATTCAAGATCACTGCTTTATCAATGGAAGTACTTTATAACTGAATTCGTCATGGGCGAAGAGTACTGAACATGAACAAAAAACCCTTTACACATACATTGCAATAAATATGGCTAGAAATGATGAGGAGTAAGATTTTCATGGTGTTCTAAAATTGAATCATGGCACCGAAAACCACCATCCTTGTTTCATAGGAAACGTGACCAGTGCTGGTCGTGATTTGTTTTAGATTACGGTAGAAAATGACACAGGAACAACAATTGAAAGCAGAAAATACAACTACTATGTACAACTGGTAGAGGAGCTTAGCCTACCCATGTTTACTGGTCACCACATAATAGCTTCTCAAGGTTCGTTTATTTCCATTTATTTCTACAACAGATCTGGTAAAACAATTAGAATTGTTCAAGGTAATAATACTTTTACCATTTCTTCTTTCAAGGATATTCGGTTGTATACCCATAGAATGATATATGGAATGTATTATGGTAGATTGAGCGTTATTTTTCTGACCATATATAGTGAACTCTTTGAGTATGGAGTAATATTACGTTTTGATATTGCTTGTGAGCACGATTCAATGTAATTCCAGTGGTGACATGCTTTTACAAAAGCCAGCAATGCACCGTTGAAAACAAGAACAAAATATCGTACACTGTCGATTTACACGAAATCATTTTATTTGATCGAGATAGCAGTTAAAGAATCTATTGTGCCGAAATTCCATTTCTTCGATATATTTCTGACTACAACAATGAATTTGTGATTCAGTACGAAATTAACTATCACCAAAATGTTGCTTTCTGAACCTGGGACCTCTTGTCATTTCAAATCACGTCGGTGGTATTCGTGTCCTGTTCTGATTACGAAGAGGATCTCCTATCTGTCCTCATAGATGAATCAGTGATTGAGAGAATGCCTTTGAAATTCTAAAGATTTAATGCGATTTAAATATAAGAAAATTTCTCATTATCTAAAGCAAAGTTTTTATCGCCACCGAATCATCAAAAGTGACACCAGGATTCAAAGTTTATCTTGTTTGAAATAATGTAGTATATGTATATCTATTTGCATTTTATCATGTGTCATATCATACCAGTCACGATATTTAGTGGCGTTAGCGTATATGATCAACAAGATGGAAGAAGTGATAAGGTTGTTTATGTCACAGATGCAAACATATATTCCCCCTATTTCGATATTATTTCACCTCCCATGTCCTTTGTCTTTTGCTCATAACGGCTCAGTATGTTGTCAACAGCTGAATATCAAAATCATTGTTGCCATCATATATTTTCCTGGTACATGCATGTATTTACAAGCTCAGAAATATATTGAAATGTTATTAAGTAAACACATACAAGGAGTTAGCAGTGTAAAAATATTAATATAATGAAAAAAAAATTTGAAATGAAAAATTAATGTGAAATTGAATCATCTCTATTGGCATTGGTCATCTGTGTTGGTGAGCAACTCCAAATTCTTTTCTCCATTTAAAGTGGCTCAAAAAGGGATTTTCGAAATGCAATTTCTGTTTCAAATGTAAAATATTTAATAATATAAATTCCATTGATGTGAAAATTTTTGTTAACAATATTCTTCGAGAATTGTAACAAATTATCGTCATATATGCCTTTTGAACACGTTCGAAATTTTCGTTCAAAATATAAAAGAATGACGTTGCTAGATCACTGTAGAAAACACCAAGTGTTGGAAATTACCATTTATTGTCACACGGCCAAATAGCTGAATGGATAGCAAACAGACAATATGCAAGGTCGTCGGTTTCTACTGAAGAAGCCTTTTCTCTTCATTTAAACATGCTGAATTGAATTGTATTAAGCATATGCACTGTACACAATTCTATCGATAAACGTACTAGGTAGATGGTGAAGTGATACATAGTTTGTAAAACGACTTATAGACCTGCAGAGGGTTCCCTATGATTTATAACTAACATGACCCAAATTTATGTCCACATTGTGTGAAACATATATTGTCTAGTATCTTATCAACCTTTGTATAAAAAACAAGAAATGTTATAGGAATTTCAGTGTGCCAAAAAGTGGAGTCAAATTCGTCCAAGGATAAGAGCTATGCGTGAGGGAGATAATCCTTAATTTTGAAATGAATTTCTAAATTTTATAACAGCAAATTAAATATACATCCGTATTTTCAAGCTAGTAACGAAGTACGTAGCTACTGGGCTATAGAGACCCGCGTAGACTAATAGTCCACCAGCAGAGGCCTCGACCCAGGGGTCATAATGTAAAACTTATACGGTACCAATTTTGATGCACCAGATGCGCATTTCGACAAATAATGTCTCTTCAGTGATGCTCAACCGAAATGTTTGAAACCCGAAATAACAATGAAGTTTTAGAGCTATTATAGGGAAAAACAGTGTGCCAAAAAAGTGGAGTCAAATTCGTTCAAGGATAAGAGCTATGCGTGAGGGAGATAATCCTTAATTTTGAAATGATTTTCTAAATTTTATAACAGCAATTAAATATACATCCGTATTTTCCAGCTAGTAACGAATTACTTAGCTACTGGGCAATAGAGACCCTCGTGGACTAACAGTCCACCAGCAGAACAGTCTCATTTGAAGTCAGCATTTCACAAATTCTGTGGTTGTTATAACGATCCAGTTTGCCAGTACAACCTGTCATTGGGTCAAATAGTGTGTACCGTGTTTTATACCAGTCATCAGGTTATTCTTTGCACAAAGATTTTGACTGCGGATTGCTCCCTTTACCTGATAAAGATATAAAGATCACGGAGGGAGTGGGGGTGGGTGATTGGTCGACAGGGGTTGCTAACTCCTCTTAGGCACCTGATCCCATTTCTGGTATATCCAGGGGTCATGATTGTCCAACTCTTAATTTTGTATTCCTGATAGGAGTTATGATATTGCACTGTTTCTTATTTTCACCTTTTCATAATTTAATTTCATTTTCTGTTTTAGAATCTCGTAAACGTTACTTTATCATTGTCATTTAATAAGCCATTGCCGTTCAAATGGAGCCATTACATTCCGACTAGAAAGTAATATTCAATTTGTGCTTTGAAAATTGTAGATGTAGATGTGTTTATTCTAATTGAATTATCTCATGTGACATCAGGATACGAAACATATATTGTTAGAAATACTGAGATACTTGTATTTCTATTTTATTATATATCATATATTACCCTCCATGAACGAGTTTTCGTGGCATTAGCGTTCATAATCAGTCCAGTGTTTTAAGACGGAAGACGCGATAATGTTGTTTTACGTCACACTGTAAACAACTTCTTCCCCTATTTCGATACCATTTCAACTCAAATAATTTGTATTTTGGTCATAGGGACATTCTAAATTTTCTCATAGCTTGCCTTCATGATTACCGTTGCTATTAAATGTTTTCTTGGTACTGTACATACTTGTATTTACAAACCCAGTGAACTATGGAGATCTAATCTGGTAAATACGCTTACCAATCTTAAAGTGTCAATAATGATAAAGAGATGAATACATGGATTTCATCGCCATGAAAAATTGATGTAAAATTCAATCATCTATATTGGTTTTTGTCAATTGTGTTGGTGAGTAATTTTGAATTTCTTTCTTCCTTAAGTGTGGCTCAAAGAGTGATTGGTAACTACAATTTTTGTTCCTAATTTAATAACATAAATTTTATTTTTTAACAAGAAATGATCAATGTTCTTGGAACTGTTTTGTCCAAAACATATAAGAATAACGTTGCTAGATCACCGTAGAAAAATATAAAGTGCGGGAAAATCCCACTTATATTCACATAGCCAAGTAGCTGAATGGAGAGCAAACAGACAATATGCAAGGTCTTCAGTATCGAATTACTAATCGTTTATTCTTTGAGAAAATATGCTGAATTATATATCAATTATATACAATAAAGATGATCTAATTCTACTCAGGAATAAAGGTCATTGAATAACACAAATCAACTTCCACAATTACGGCCTGGACATGGAAGATTTTTATTCGTTTTACATATATTTGAATCAAAATGTTAATACATGTACGTCATGTGTAAAGGATGCTATTACTATTGAACGTAAAGGGAGGTATTAGTTTGTGCGGAGGCATATATAATATGGTATGTATGTTTTAGCTGTGTGTAACGTAACCCAATTAAAGTTTGATCGAGAGTTATCGGTATTGCGGCAATATACATGTACTGTTAGCATGGAGTAATATACAACTTTTGATGTTTTCTCGATCTTAACGATGATTTAGAAACCTTAGAAGTACAATATTCACAGAGCTCGGAGGGCGAAGTGAATATATAATTGGAAGATCGCTAATTCACCGTATTGATCATATCACATGATTATTATCTCGTCCAATACGAGTTGGTGATACATAGTAGGCTTAAAGTTGCTGTCTAGATTTTATATTCCCAGAAACACTATTTACATCAACAATATATTGAGTTCCTTTCGAAGGAAAACTTATGCCAAGTGTTAGACCGTCCCTGGCACACTGATTTTGACTAAGGATAACTCGGTTTATTTGATCAAGATATGGGGCTGACGGCGGATGTGACCGGTTGACAGGGGATGCTTACTCCTCCTTGGAACCTGATACCACCTCTGGTATGTCCAGGAATTCGTGTTTGCCCTGATCTCTGTTTTGTATTAATTAAAGAATCCGCCTGATAGATAAAACCAAAAAAAAACTTGCTGTAATAACAGTCCATGACTCATTGCAGTGAATAACAGACACAAGCAACATTTACCAATTTATTCATATAACAGCAATGACACATTCGGGATATACTGAAATGGACAATATCGGCCGCATGTGAAAATTTTGTGGGGTAACTGGGGAGTCGCCCAGTGAGCCAGTTTAACTTAACTTGTAAGGGGTACACTGGGGGCCCGAGTAAAACATTCAGTGCCCAGACCTGAACGGACGCCAGCGTTCTAAGGAGGTAAGCGAGACCCGCCCTTCTCACCCTGTCTCCTGCAGTGCTACCTGGTATGTACATTATCATGTTGGACATAAGCCCCAAACATGCATCAGACTGTAGCATCCCCTCACTGAAGTGAGGTGGATGTGGGCCCAACCGTCCCCGGTGGTGGCCCCACTATTTGTTTACTTGCTTTAACTTGTACGACTTTTAGTACTGTAAATTGCCCCCTGCTTTAGAAGCAGGTGGGGGAAACAACCAGGTTTTGGAGCAGAAACAGTCATCACATACCATTACCGACTCCCCAGTTCGGCCACAGACATTGGAACAATGTCCCCCACAAAAAACTTGTAGGATTAAAAACTGAGTGAAACTCAAAATACAATAAAGAATTATATGGATAAGAATAAGTCATTTGACCAAACCACAGTACTTGAAACTGGAGTTGCACAAAAATTACAGTAAAAGCACAATTGGCAAACAGCAACAAGCACGAAATGATAAATTACTTGTGCGGCGGGTAAGAAAAACCTTGACATTTGAAGAAAAAAAAAAAATTCTAAGGCCGCTTGATATTGTTGAGAAATAATTTATTTCCCAGGACCGACATACAGACGAATGCCATCTGTTAGGAACAACTCAATCTCAGTAGCCTTGATGACATGGTTGTGTCCAATGTACAAACCTCTAACCTGGTTAGCCATGAATTTTTATCATGCAACTATGGGCAACATGCCAATATCTTCTCGGTACTGAAAACGTGTCGTAGGAGTGCCATCCGCATGAAAAGAGCAATATATAAGTAATGGGAGGGGGGCTATAAATATGCCTTAATTAGTAGTGTTGGGCAGATAATTTGACAAATTAGGGGTTTGCCGGTTTGGTTGGTCTTGGACCTATGTGAAAATATCAACGCTTGACCTAGCTGGTTTTGAGAAACTTGTGGAATCGACGATGACAAAACTTACTGACTGCGCAAACCGTAAAAATGGCAATGAAAAGGCTGCTGAAAAAAATAAGACATGATTAAAAAAAAAAAAAAAAAAGGCGAGCGACATACCGATGTTAAAGCACGAAAGACTTTAACAAATAATTGGCAAGATATAGGAAGTCTTGATATATTGAGACACCTATAAACCGCTTGACACCTTCTAGGGATGAGAGAAATTTGATTGATTGTTTATGTGCATCAACCAGAATTCGCTGTGAATTTTGTCCCAAGACATAGCAGGGTTGGAGGCCTTACGGAGTCGGAATTGGTCGTCATACTTTTGCCAATTTTGTGAACGATTAGCTGCAAGCCTTACATCTCGCATGTACTTAAGCATTTCTTGGGACGTTTGACTATGTTGAAGTACAATGTTCATGTAAATCATGAAGGCTGATGTCCACTTTTCTATGCTAAAAAAGGAGTTAGGTTGGCGCTTGACTACGCATAGCTTGCCATTGACAAGTTGTAAATCCCCGTGGGACTCAAATTGCTCCAATTCCGTAGCAGATTTGAGTAGGACAGACAGATCAATAAATCCCCCCTCCCATATTTTTTGCTTGAGTTTAAGCGGGACATGACTGCCGATATCATCGCATGTCGATGTAATTTGACAAGGTAAAGCCAAGGGTAAATATGCCGCTTGGTTCAACAAAAAATTGCAAGACTCACCCGGTTATCCGGTGTACATGTATCGAGGGACCTCCGCAGGGAGCTGTGGCTGCCCCTCTGCAGGGGCTAGTCGATCCGTCCAAGGTGTGGCCGTGTGAATTGGACTTCGTTCCCGGAGTTGAGCTGTTGTCCGACGATTACGTTTCATGCCGACCCCCCTGGCCGGGGATCTCTGGGTCGCTGCTCGTTTTTTAGGTGGCATTCCTAATGCAGGAAAAAATTGTCAAAAAGCTATGTGTAGGAAATAAATCGAAAAAGGGGAGAAAAAACTTCGGCCACGTGCTTGGTTTCCGCCTCTAATACAAGAAACACATTGCTGCTTCGGTTGGAAAAAGTGTAATGAATGGGTTCGATCACAGGGAGTACCGAGTGTGACGTAGTGCATACAAATTAACTTGTACCATCTAGCCGCTAAAGTCACGTAGACCCGACCTACAGGGTGTATCAAAATTGATACGGACTATTTGATATAAACTCAAATAATCTCGATTACTTTTGGGAGTTATGAGATTTATCACTGCTCGTTATCTTCACCTTTCATAAGAAGATATTCTTTACAAGATGAGGAATATTTGTCTACGGCAGCCGTAATATAACATAATTTGCACACAATAAACACATGTATAGACAACCGGTGTGTAATCCTTGTGGTAGCATGGGTTAGACAACCTTATTCATACCATATGTTGCTAGTCAACCGCATTATAATCATTGTGATATTACAGGCTAGACAACCGCATTATAATCATTGTGATATTACAGGCTAGAAAACCGCATTATAATCATTGTGACATTACAGGCTAGACAACCGCATTATAATCATTGTGATATTACAGGCTAGACAACCGCATTATAATCATTGTGATATTACAGGCTAGAAAACCGCATTATAATCATTGTGACATTACAGGCTAGACAACCGCATTATAATCATTGTGATATTACAGGCTAGACAACCGCATTATAGACAACCGCATTATAATCATTGTGACATTACAGGCTATACAACCGCATTATAATCATTGTGATATTACAGGCTAGACAACCGCATTATAATCATTGTGATATTACAGGCTAGACAACCGCATTATAATCATTGTGACATTACAGGCTAGACAACCGCATTATAATCATTGTGATATTACAGGCTAGACAACTGCATTATAGACAACAGCATTATAATCATTGTGACATTACAGGCTAGAAAACCGCATTATAATCATTGTGACATTACAGGCTAGACAACCGCATTATAATCATTGTGATATTACAGGCTAGACAACCGCATTATAATCATTGTGATATTACAGGCTAGACAACCGCATTATAATCATTGTGACATTACAGGTTAGACAACCGCATTATAATCATTGTGATATTACAGGCTAGACAACCGCATTATAATCATTGTGATATTACAGGCTAGACAACCGCATTATAATCATTGTGATATTACAGGCTAGAAAACCGCATTATAATCATTGTGATATTACAGGTTAGATAACCGTGTTATTATCATTGTGACAACATAGGTTTGACAATGTCATTGTAATTAGGTTGGACAACGCTACTGTGATCATTGTGATATCACAGGGTAGACCTCCTTATTATAACTGTTTATCTTTGTGACATTTTAGGTTAGGGTATGCTATTGTGATATCATAGGTTAAACAATCTTAATGTGATTTTAGTGATATCATAAGTTCGACAACATCATTGTGATCCTTGTAATATAGGTTAAATAACGCCACTGTGATCTGTCTGACATCATAAATATGATAATGCCATTGTGATGTTTGTGGTATCATAGGTTATACATCATAGGTCATATCATTGATCAAGAGAGCAATTTACTTGTATTGGTTGTAATGGGTCTATTGTGAATTGAAAATTTCGTTTATTATCGACACTATTCATTATTGCTACTTTCTCGTTGATAAGGGCGATAATAGCGTAATAATTTCATTGCAATTTGACAATGCAGATGATAGTAACAATTTATTGTAGACTTGGAGAGAATATGTGCTGTTGTTCATGCCTTTCTTACTGAAAAACCCCTGCAAATTCTTTACAACAATCTCCTTGAATACATGCATTGAAAAGAAAAGAACAATATTCAAGCAGAATAATATTGTTTGTTACTCTACACTGTTAAAGGTGACATTATTAAGGAATTGAAATACCGATGTATGATACGGAAGATCGATGAAATTTATGTATATACATGTACATGTATATATTCTTAGCGTGCTTGGACATTTTACAATTAATCAAACTAACATATTCTAGAATCTTGCTAGCAAAACGTAAAGAACAATCTACCTTGGAAGCACCGCAAAAGCATTTAAATGTGACTGAAAAATACTAATAGACCATGGGCCAGTAACACATTACCTCCCCCCTCTAGGGATTTTTCTACACTATTATTTTGTGCAAGTGTGTATAAAATAAAGGTAAATGAAGGTTGTTTGATAAATTTATGTTGGGGCGTTTTCAAGATATGGACATTTGAATTTATCAAAATTTTGGCAAATCAACATGGCTGTTACGGTGTTCCATACCGCATTAAAAACGACACATTGTAAACACAAAAAACGGGATAGGGACTTCCCAGAGAGGACATTTGTGAGAAATAAGTATAAAAATAGAAAACAGTGTATTAAGGAAAGTGATACATTTTTTTTAAATGTCTATAAATTCATGTCTTACGAAATTATAGTGTATACTACATTCCCAAAATAACATGTACCTATTAACATGTTCAATACTAAATAAACAGTATGAAAAACTGTTCATTCCTAGATACTATAATCCGTAGACCCTATCTTTATATGATATATATACAATCTTGAGTTAGTAAAGATAACTTTCAACATAAAAATTGTTGTCCACATTTCCATGTCTCACACGATATATCTATATCTAATGTATGGAAGCCCATAAATGTGTATATAATCAATAAAAAGAAAGCACATGGATTACTTTTGAGTATACAATGCAAATATGGGGGAAACCCTGATAAATAATGGCTCGACTATTGAGAATATGACATATTACAAACAATAAACTAATTTATGAATAATTTAGATTAATGAATTGTATTCATCTACAATTGTAAAATAGATAAATATATTGTCTTATGTAATATTGAACACCTTTTCAATTTTCAGCTTACTTATAAAGATGTCACATAAGACAGAGTCCCAAGAATAATAAAGGCATATATTGTTTACTAGCTTTAAATGGTGCCTAGCATGGTTTCTATCGCTGGTGTTATAATAATTTAATAATATTATTTAATTACTAGGAGTACAACTTGAGCATTAACGAGTCAAGTGAACTGTAAGACCAAGAGACGTTCACTCAACCTGTGTTCACTATCGACACTTTCCCCGCCCATAAATGTCTGTTTTGTAATGAAGAAACTCAAGTACAAGGAAAAAACACAAACTTGTTAAGTGTGTGACAAAAACAGTAGAAGCCATTTAAAAAACTCTGCATACAATAAAAGTGACTATAACACAATAAATTAGTTGGTTGATTGTATATTGTTTAACGTACTGCTCGATAATTTTTCACTCATATTGAAGCGTCACATTTGCCGATGAAGGGCTGCAAAATTTAAGCCTATATGATTGGCGCTTACGGCCATTGAGCAGGGAGGGATCTTTATCATGCCACACCTGCTGTGAAACGAGACCTCGGTTTTTGCGATCTCATCCAAAGGACCGTCCCATTTATTCACCTATTACAATAAACAAAGGAGTACTGAGGATCTATTCTAATCTGGATTCGCCTCTTACGAAAAGCAAAAGGAACTGAGGACCTATCCCTTCTAACCCAAATACCCAAGGGACAACTATAAGTAAAGTTCAGTATATTGATTTGGTTGCTAAAGGGGGGAATGTTTTATCCAACCTGTTGAAAAATGTACACTAAGTCCGATGATCTAAACAAGTCAGAACCTGAAATTAATAATTCTTGAGCAACATGGAAAGGCATTGGACTTTATCCGAATATATGGAGATAAATATCGTGTAAAATTATGTGGTTGAAAGTATGACAAAGCTCAGAGAGAGATACTTGTCATTTATCGCGATTCATATAACAGTGATTACAAAACTTGAAACCTAAATAAAAAACACAAAGAAAATTTGGTAGCAAAATTGAATTTCGGAAAACTCCAAAGGGGATTTTATATAATCTGTATGTGTTGCTACTGAATTGGGTCTGCATTTGCGTTAGCCCTTTCAAGTCAAAGAATCTGCTATGATAATCAAAAGGCAGATTTCTGATTGCCACAAAATGGCCATGCAATAACTTACCATGGCCACCTCTCCATCATCTCTGAAAACATGTGTATATAATATCTCATTGCATGTCTCTCTCAAGTCGTATCAGACAATCCATCTTATTTTCAATAGCAAAAAGGTTTCCCAAATCATACTCTCAGGACATATGTGTCTCAGCTATGGATGGCAAATGGATATTACCTAAGTACTTCACGTTTAAAATGACTATGCACCATCTGACGAGAAGTACTAAGTTAATTACACTATCAAACATGTTATGTCACTGTAGATTGACTGATTCTATCTTGCTTAACGTTCCTCTCGAGAATTGTTCTCTCATATGGAGACGTCAACAAGACCGGTGAAGGGCTTCAAATTTAGGCCTTTACTCGGCGCTTACGGCCATTGAGCAGTGAGGGTTCTTTAGCGTGACACACCTACTTCGACACGGGACATCCGTTTTTAAGGTTATCTCTGAAGACTCGTGACATCCACACCTAATGCCGAGTGTTTGACGATGGAACTGTCACTACTTGTTTTAATTAACAACTTAGGTTTGTCGCGCCGGTTGTAGAAGTTACTCACAGACTCAAGAGTTTGAAACTACTATTTGCAATACGATTACAAATTCTGGATTAATATTGCTTGCAAGAATATCTCTTACTAATAACTCAGTAATTCATATACCTCACCTTAATGTCAAACAAGTTACTTGATATATAAACAAGGGGTTAAGTTTTTTAATGCAAAATACATTTTTGCAAATGTCCATATCGTGTTTCTAAGATTCTCGAAGTTTTTCCATTTTTAAACAATACTTTAATTACAAATTTCATGAGTTTGCCTCAAAACTTGAAAAGATTCCCTTGCATTAATGTCAAACAATCTTTTTCACAGTTCAAGGGTTACATAATTTCAAAACCTAATTGTTATTAAAGGTCCATATTATTTATAAATGATCTGAAGAACTTTTCCATTTTTCTGCGATTTTTAAAGAACAAAATCATGTTTTAGCCCCATAAGTCATAAACATCCCTAATTCTTTATGTCAAACATCTCGTCAATCAAAGGGTTACATTAGTTCACATAGTACTCTTTTGTAAATGTCAATGACATCTATATCGGATGTAAAGAGGGTTTTTTTCCAGTTTTCGGCTATTATTTTTACGAATTTTTGGTTTTTGCCCCCAAAATCTAAAACGTTTCGATGTTAACAATCTAATTTATAGTTAAAGGATTACAGACTTTCAGAAAATAATTGTTTTCAAATGTCCACGTCATCTATATAGGATCTGAAGGAGTTTTCTATTTTTCGTCGAATTTTAAAGAAAAAATCATGTTTTAGCCCCAAAACTCGTAAATGCCCTCACTTATTTATGTCAAACAACTTTATATATAAACAAAGGGTTATATTCGTTAAAAAAAATTCTTGTTTGCAAATGTCAATAACATCTACATCGGATCTGAAGAGTATTCCCAGTTTTTGGCTATGATTTTTACAAATTTCATGTTTTTTGCCCCAAAACTCGTAAACGCCCCCACGTAGAAATGTCAAACAACCTGATTTATAATCTAGGGACTATGTACTTTCAAAAAATACTTGTTTGCAAATGTCAATGACATCCATATCGGATCTGAAGAGTTTTTCCAGTTTTTGGCTATAATTTTTACAAATTTCAGGATTTTTGCCCCAAAACTTGTAAACGCCCCCACGTAGAAATGTCAAACAACCTGATTTGTAATCTAGGGACTATGTACTTAAAAAAAAAACTTGTTTGCAAAAATCCCGGGGGGGGGGGGTCCCCCATTACCTTTACTAGCCCATGGTCTATAAAGACAAATCGTGTACCGCTTCAACAACATTCAATTCTAAACAATAAGTAAGGGATACAAGACTCCGATGGTCTATTATGTCAGATACGGGACTGGCACGAGCCGCGTAGCGGCGAGTGATCAGTCCCGTATCTGACACAATAGACCATCGGAGTCTTGTATCTTATTTAAAACATTGTTCTATCTAAAAACAAATGCATTTGAACGCACCAAAAAAACAACAAAAAAAAAAAAAAAAACAACAACAAAAAACCCACGTACAAATATACATTGGTATAGACAAATATATTTACAACTTTCGTTTCTGATTTGTTTTTAATATTTAATATATTAGGAATTCATAAACTTTAATGGCACACGAGGTCAAATCTTGTCTTTAATTCACAAAAAACTGTTAGCTCATCATTTCAATTGTCATAATACGGTACTCCTCAAAAAAGGGGTTTGTTCTTCATGGAAAGCGATTCGAATGCTTCTATTGTCTGAAGACTGTACTCAACAAAACTGGTTTTCTTTTTTAGGTGAATGAGGGTACGTAAAGGGTGTTCGGAAAGAATCTTTTAGATAAAACAAAACATTGATTTCCCCCGTTCCTTTCTGGAAACCCTAATAATATGATACTGACACGTAGGCCTATAGCTGGTATAAAAACAGAAGCCGCAGTCCTCCTTTAGCATTCAGTCCGGGTGCCTTGAAGAAATGGATTCAGATGATTGAAAAGTACATGAGTTTGCGGTGCGATTATTCATTATTTCTACAAATTCTCCTAAATATATTAACAATCTTTTTCACAGTGTTTATTTTGTTTAATTTTTGTTGGATACAAATTTCTTTTCAATCATTTGTAGTCCCAGTAGTGGAAAATGCAATGCATTATAGCTCAGACCAAAAATCACTCCTAAGGGGAATGTATGGTACGACGACGTCCCAGTCGGGGTAAATCAACTGCAACAGATTGTGGCCAAAATGTGTAGAGAGGCAGGATTAGATGGGGTTTTTACAAATCACTCTCTTCGGACTACTGCCGCCACACGCCCATATGCTGCGGGTGTTGACGAGCAACTTATAGCGGGGAAAAACTAGTCATAGGTCATCTGCGATTCGCAACTACAAACGCACCTCCGAGGAACAATTACACGAGTGTAAGGGATTTCATTCAGAAACCGTCCAGTGTCCCCACCGGAGCCGAAGAAAGTGAAGCTCAATGAAAGTGTTTCCTTTGGATCGAGAAAAGAAATAAACATCACTGCCGGGGATGTAACAGTGAATTTGCGACTTGTGCATGTATTTAAATGAATGATTGTGACATGGATTTATAACTGGTGCCTAAACGATTTCATATACAGTAAAATCGGATTATACACGAAACACTCATTTCGTATAATTTACTGGAATATTTCACGCCTTGAATATTGTATTTGATAAATAATAAATATGTTTTCTCGCACAACGAAGAGTGGTCTTTATTCCTGGTTTTTACTGTCAGTCCAATATTTCTCATAATATTGGCCTGCTCTTAATAATACTGGACTATGTTCAGTACCGTATGAAAAATAAAGTACTGTCAAGACAAAGAACTGACGTCACAACAATGTTTTAAAAGGGGGTGCACATATGCAATGAGCTGACATATATATACGAAAGTGTTACAACTCGGCGCGCCACATATTTCTTATGCACACGTGGTACACAGTGTATGTGAAAAGAAATACCCTTTATCAAAGCAGTAAATGCATACCTAGGAAACATACCTGCGATTTTAAATCACTACATTATAAAAAGAACTACCTTATAAGTGAAAAGGCGAAATACTCCTAAGAAAAGCAGGAAGTGTATACATTGTGTTAGATATGGCAAGACATGACGCGGGGGATACTTTTCACAGCATTCTAGAGTTGAATCATAGCACCAAAGACCACCGTCCATGTTTCATCGGAAGCGTGAGCAGTGCTAGTCATGGTTTCATATGGATTACGGTGGAAAATGACAAAGGAAGGGCAATTGAAAGCAGAAAATACGACTACAATGGACAACTGTTAGAAAAGCTTAGCCTACCCATGTTTACTTGTCACCACATCATAACTTCTGAAGGTTCCATTTATTTCTACAAAGAATCTAGCGAAACAATCGAACTTGTTCAAGGTGATAAGACTTTAACCATCGCATGTTTGAAGGATCATCAGTTGCCCAGAAAGAAAATGGTATGTGGAATGTATTGTAGTGGATCGAGCATTATTTTTCTGACCATGTATAGTGAAATAATGGAGTATGGGGTAATACTGCGATTTGATATTGCTAGCAGGCACGTGAGCAGGATTCAAACTGATTCCAGAGGTAACATGCTGTACCTAAACCCACGATGCACTGTTGAAAACCAGAACAAAATAATGTGCACTGTTGATGCTCATGGAATAATTTTATTTAATCGAGATACCCGCCAAAGAATCTTGTGTTCTAGAATTACGTCTCCTCAAAATGTTGCTACCTTCAAAAACCAATTTGTGATTCAGTACGAAACTGACTATTGCCAAAATGTTGGTTTGCTATCTGAAACTGGGAAACTCTTGTCGTCATTTAGTATCACGCCCTGTGAGATTCATGCCATGTCTTCTGATGACAAAGAATATCTCCTACTTGTCATGAAAGATGGTTCAGTGATGGAGAGAATGCCTTTAAAAATTTTAAGATTAAATATGTCTTCGCAAATCAAAGACATGTTCGGTTGATTTAAAACAAAGTTTGTATCGCCATTGAAAATATATCTTGTTTGAAATCGTGTCATGCATGTATTTCTATTTTCCTTGTTTATATATTATATCATCTTACCCCAGTCAAGAGTTTTCGTGTCATTAGATTATATGATCAATATAGTGTTTCAAGATGGAAGACGTGATAAGGTTTGTTTTATGTCCTTGATGTAAACGACGATCACTCCTATTTCGTTATTATTTGAACTCGCTTATCATTTGTCTTTTGTTCAGAAGATCATCCTATATATTGCATAGTTGGATTTTACAACTTTCGTTGCCGTATAATGTTTTCTTGGTAATACATGTATTTACAAAATCTGTAATTTATGAATATCTAATGGGGTAAACACTTATAACAATTTACAGTATCTACAATATTTTGATAAATGAATACATTTATTGACGTGAAATAAATCATCTATATTGGCATTGGTCAGCTGTGTTGAGTAACTCCGAATTTCTTTCTGTCGTGAGAGTGGCTCAAAAAGTGATTTTTAAAATTCAAATTTTATTTCAAATGTAAATCATATTATAGCATCAAAGGTGAAGACAACGAATAGTGCTTAATCCCACAAGCAATACAAAATAGATAGTTGGGCAAACAGGGACCATTGGACACACCAGAAGTGGGATCCGGTGCCTAGGAGTAAACATAAATCCCATTAAAGAATAACATTGTTAGATCACCGTAGAAAAATTATCAAGTGCGATAAAATCCTTCTCACTGTCACAAGGACAAGTAGCTGATCATATAGCAAACAGACACTATGCAAGGTCGGAGGTTTCGACTTACTCATATTTTATTCTTTATGAAAACTTGCCAGATTGAATTGCATTGAGCCTACATGTGTGTACTGTGCATAATTATATCGGTTACTTGGAGAAGTGATCCATAATTTGTCAAAAGACTTATAGAAGATTGCCAATGATTTATAACAAACATGACCCCAACGGAACTACATGTGTCATACAAGAGATGTTATGTTTGCCTGCTCAGAATTAGTTTAGGAAAAAGTTCTGTTGTAGGTGAAGTACTGAAGAATCAGTGTATTTCATTGCCGGGGAAAAATGTAAATTATATCTAATTTTGTTTTATTGTTGTCAGAAATAAATGTCTTGCAAAATAAATGTATATGAAGAAGGGAGTTACAATGAAAGGAATTAAGAACGGATATATACCAATACAAATACGAAGTATCATTGAAAAACAATAATATTTCATCAGCAGTAGGTGCCAATCCAGAACGATTATAGCTGAGCTTTTTGTAATAACTAAAACCAAATCAGGACTGATAGGTTTTTTTCTCTTTTGTTATCTTGAATTGATCTTTAATGTAATAACAACAAAGACAAACTAGCACTAGCTCGTTGAAAAACCCGACGATTTCAATATGTAGACGGCCTATTTTTTCCTAACCTAAGATACGTCCGTTCTCAACGAGAGTCAAGTCAACTAGCAGCGTGTGACCAGCGTGTTAGATCCCTCAATCAATGACGATGAAATTCTCGCCACTCTGTCACACGCTACATGACCATTAAGAATGGGATACAGTTATTTGACATAAATTAAGAGATAACATACCAGTTTCTAAATGGGTAGATTTTAAAGCACAAAATATATCCTCAAATTGAGAATACTGTGTAATATGAGCAGCTTATACAAAACAAACAATGAAACATCATGATATAGGGAAATCCATAACAATGACTTAAAACTGAACAATGCATCATAAAGTTGTGTTATGAATGTCAACAAGACTGGCGTACCAAGTATAATTTTTTTCTATGTTGCAAATGTGTGGTAATCCACATGGCTCAACCTGTTGGAAAACACAACGTCGTTCCATATAGGGATAAATATAAACAATACGAAGTCGTACTAATATGTAATATTCACGAACAAAAAGCAGTAATTGTGTTGATTCTGTTAATTGCATCGAAGAGTCAAGTTCATTACCGTGTGATGCCTTTGCGTAGATTTGTTGGAAATTTTCTTAATACAATTTGGGCAAATATTTCAATACTTGAGGCAAAACCATCGTATAGCGGGAGTTGTTTTCCGTGGGGTGATAAATATGGCTTATTTTATCGATAAGATATCTTTCTACCAAAATTGCACTCGCCAAATATGCACCCAATTGCAACTTCGGTATTTGTAAGAGAGATAACTTCCTTATCCGCCAAATTTTATTCTGCTAGAACTATTACCTTATATGTTCCTTTGAGTCAGCAAATCACCCAATTAGATCCACGGAAAATAAACACCGCTATACGATCTTGCATCAGCAATATTAGTATATGCAGAACAAGTCATTGATAAAACAGAAAGATATACACACCGAGTTGCTGTTGCGTAAAAATATACATACCTGATTCAACATGTATATTTTGGAAGAAATACCTGCCATGGTATTCAAAGATTGTAGTTCCATAAAGAGTTTGTCCCCTGAATTTGAATCATTATTATATTTTGGAAGCATTTTTTTGATTGTACTATGAAGGGAAATTATGAAATTAAAAACAAAACATGGGGTCATGGTATTTGTTATTGAGCTACAGTATGTCCAACCTCATCTTGAAATGTACGATTTATTCGCATAAAGTCGATCTGTCTGTTGGTGTCAAAGCGACATAAACAACACAGTCAATCAGTACATCAAATACGAGTAGATGTCTATGTCTTCTAGCAATATAGATATAAACAATATTAATGGTAGTAGATTGGAAAGATTTAATGACTGCTTTGCACTTGCGATGCAAACAATCTCATCATCTAGAATTTGGGAGATGAAGGTGTCTCACTACACCCAAAAATAATTTCTCACTTCAGTACGAATTGATTTAATTATAAAGGATATGATGATGTGCAATAAGTATACATGCCAAAAAGGCAAAAAATATACAAATTTGGATAGAAACATGATTTTAAAAAAATCATTTCAACACATACGTATAGCTCTTATCCTTAGATGAATTTGTCTCCACTTTTTTGGCACACTTATTTACCCTATAATAGCTCTAAAACTTCATTGTTATTTCGAATTTCAAACATTTCGGTTAAGTATCACTGAAGAGACATTGTTTGTCGAAATGCGCATCTGGTGCATCAAAATTGGTACCGTATAAGTTTTACATATGAACAAAAGACTCGGGATAAATTAAACTCGAGATATGCGGTTGACCAGCCCAATGCTTTAACCACTGAGCTTCGATGATAGACAAAAAAGGTGATCGATTCAAATAATTTCACAATACATTTAAATCGCCATCTTTCTGACATAGTGTCACACAGGGTATAAGTTTTAGTGTAGTGAGCTACCTTAAAATAAACATATTAGGAGCATTATCAGTTTTTAAAATTGAACAACAATCACAATCATGCTACAAAACTGAAACAGAAACCTTAAAAAGCTGGGAGTTATAGATCGACTTTATTAATTATTGTGAAATAAATATAAAATTTGCATATAAAATTTCGGGTAAATTGAAAAAAAAAATGTTTTTAAGAATTAGTATTCTGTTTGGAAATATACATGAACCAAATTAATAAATTTACTAAATCCGAATTAGTTCCAAGTCTAACTACTTATATTATCAACCACAAAATTGAAATACATGTACATGTCTAGAATATACAAATATTGATGATACATTGGATTAAACATAAATTGGAAAATCGTGCAGGTTAAGAACAGTTTGATTAAACAATCCTTCCGTAGAAAAACATATAGTCCTTTCCAAAATTTGAATCGACATGAAATTTCCAACTGGATAGGTTTGAATAATATTTCTGGAATGCTGAAAGATGAAGACAGCAAACAGTGATAAATCTCATAACTCCTATAAGGAATACAAAATAGAGAGTTGGGCAAACGCGGACCTCTGGACACAACAAATAAGTACTGACCCAGTGTCTACACAGTTACATCATCCTGTATAATTGTACTCAAAGCTGAGGAACTAAGTTCCTTAAATGTATTACTTTACTTCAATGTTCAGTTGCGTGGAAGCCTAAATAACTAAGGGAAGAATATATAACATGATATGTGTGTTGTGGATCAATTTAACATAGAAAATAAAAAATGGAGATCTTATCTTTTGTAGACAATATAACTTCCATGGGGATCTATTAGAAGAGCGCTAATTACCATCTCAGGTATCCTGCTGCGTGTGCCCTTCCATCACTCCCAGTTGCAATGTATATCATTTCAGCGTACTAAACTATTTCCAGATGGGAATACAATATTCATCCAGGATGTGTATGACATTCCGTTATACACCCCACGGAGATTTGGACTACATACTAATATGTTTGACATTATTTACATAGGTATTCTCCACGATTACCTAAACTGTGGATCTATTGGAAGATTGAATACTGACTCAGCAACCACGATTATGATAGAATATAAAAAAATGGCGATATGCTTTATGAGAGTCCGAGATGCATTTCCGAAAATGTTTGTGGAATATGTACAGTCCCTGAAACGTTCTTCTTTACCATTTTCCGTTCTCCGGGTGTTCACTGTTCAAGTGGGAAAGTAGAATGTTTCAGGGACTGTACCATATATAGATATCATAGCTGAAATATGCAGGTGATGATGGGATATTGTTACACAAATATAGGAAGTTGACGATGGAGATCCTGACGTCATTCCGTTTATCATAAAGTTGAGGAGTTAGTTTGCTGTTAATATTTATGCTCAATAAAATATTCAAATATGAAGCAGCCACAGTACAACCAACGCATATGGAAGACTCTGTGGTGTCCTTTACTTATTTCGAGTTCATTAGGATGTTTTAAATCAACATACGAATACAAATGAGCATTTCTGATAATTGTAACCTCGTCGATATATCTAAATGTTGAGTTGAAGGCCACAGCAAAATATGTTTTCTTCTCATGTAGAAGTTTTGAATATATTCTGCTTCATCATATAAAAACAGGTCGACCAATAGAGAAGCATAATTTTCAGCCAAGGGAATTCGAAAAGTCTATTGGAAGATGTGATCACCAAAGACCATGTAGATATTACCAATTAGGAAAATTGTAATACCAACTTCAGAGTACTATCGCGTAAAATCAGAGTGGTGTTCAACAAAGTATTGTTTTGAATAACTTTTTACAATCCATGGATATTTCTGTGTTTTATTTGTATTGAAAAAGCAGCTGTCTATGATGAAATGTTAAGATAACGAACAGTAATCAATATCATAACTCCCATATGGAATACAAAATAAAGAGTTCGGGAAACACGGACCCCTGGATATACCAGATGTGGATTAGGTGCCTAGGAGGAGTAAGCATCCCCTGTCAACCGTCCACAACCGCCGTGAGCTCTATGTCTTGATTAGGTAAACAGAGTTGCCCGTAGTCAAAATCATTGTGCTAGGAACGGCCTACCAATCGGTATAAAACACGTAAAACGCCATTTGACCCAATGATAGATTATATGTATGTTTTGAAAGTTCATTAAGCACTAATAAAGAAAGTAGGTTCCGTTGCTTTTATTTGTCAAAAGTGTACTTCCTTAAAACTTCTTACAATTGTGTGCTTATAGAATTAAGGAATGATATCACAACATAGACATCTGATATGAAGGGAAAGTGGGGGATATGTACACCGATATTTTCAATTTGAAAACTTTTAAATTACATTATTTAGTGAAACAAAAGGCAATTTTAGTAGAAAGTCGTCTGCAAAAATATTTATACCTCTATTAGATTCGAATCCACGATCTACAGATCAGAATTCTTCACGTAAACCTATTGAGCTACTCAGCTAGGTAATTAGATTTAAATGGAATATATTGCTGGTATTTATGTATAGGAAGTCAGCTATAATGAACATGCGTTACTCCTTCCCCGCTTGGTTGTTCTATCAATGATTTCTGATAGCAGAACACTTAGGCAATATTGTTTTCTAAGCAATATAGTTTCTAAATATATAAGAATGAACGTTTAACAAGAATTTCGTAAGTTTTCACATCATTAATTTCATTCTACATAAATGATCATCTTCATCACATTGTTTTTATCTTAGGTACAACAGTTTAAACGAATTGTTTTCACAAATCATATTCATATAAATGATTATACATTGTAAACGAGTTTAAATCCATGTATATTAGGAAACTATGTTTTAGTAATACTCCCTAGGCTTGAAGGTTGGTATGAGGTCAATTAGCATTTGGTACCAATAAATACTTTACTGATTAAAGGGGCATGGACACGACTTGAGCTGAAAAATTTCAAATTTTATTTTTCCATTTCTATTGTTTCCAATGCTTAACTAAAGCATTTCTAATGATCAACCAAAATTTGAATACCAGATGTTGAGTTACAAGCGAGATACAGCACTCGCAATTCTTTGAAATGTAAACAAGGCTCGTGCCATGTTTTTGTTTACATATATATGGCTTAATAGAAAATAGCATGTTGAAAAGAAAATGAGATGTGCCAAACACTAGAAACTATTTAATTGTATTCAGAATCAACTTGTAAATTAAGAAAAATAATCTGCTTTAAACGAACTTTTACTTGCATATTTAACCTATGTAACCAAAAATAAGACACAGACCTTGTTTACATAACAAGAAATTGTGAGCTCTGTATCTCCCATGTACCTTGACAACTGATATTCAAAATTTTGCTAACCATTAGAAAGACCATAGTTAAAGATGGAAAAATGAAATTGGAAAATTTTCGAATCAAATCGTGTCCATGTCACTTTAAAGGGACATGGACACAATTTGAGTTTAAAAAGTCAAATTCTATTTTTCGATTTGTAATGTTTACAATGCTTAACTAAGGTATTCTAATGGTCGGCAAACATTGGAATGTCAGTTGACGAGTTACAAGAGAGAAACAGAGCTCACAATTCTTTGTTATGTAAACAAAGCTCGTATCAAGTTTTTGTTTGTATAGGTTAGAAATACTAGGAAGTTTTGTTTAAAGCAGATTTTTCAATTTACAAGTTAATTCTGAATAAAAAAGTTCTAATTTACATAACAAGGAATGGTGAATACTGTATCGTACTTGTAACCCAACAACAGACATTCAAATGCTAAAAGCGATGATATAGTATGCTTTTTCTTGTAATAAAACACATGTCGACCGGCGACAAGTACATCATCCTTTAGGAAAATCATCGCTGCAGCGATTCGTACCACACCACGATACTCGAATAAATTAAGTTTGGAATACAGAAACGGGTGTTGAACTAACTGGGGTACTTTTTCAAAGATGGCAACTTCCGTCCCTTGTCTTGATATGATACTACTTACAGTGGGGTGTTAAATGAGATATTAGTTACCATGTTTCATGTCGGCATCTTTATCAAAACGACTGTTTTTATTTTCTGCAAATGCGGAAGACAAGCCCCTGTGGTTGCCAGATAATATTTGGCAGCTTTTTTCATCACAATAGGTATCACATACATGTCAAACAACTCACTGAATCATTAATATTTAAACTTGTTAGTACAGTCACAATTAAAAGAAAAATGAAATACAATGAACAATTTCTGTAAAACAGTGTTCCCACTGATTTTCATCCGTGCAGGTATATGCATTCCCCAGAGGCTAAACGTTAAGATTTTAATGTGCCACATACCAGACCCCTATAAAGAAGTGACAACATTATATGGTTGCCATTGTTAAGAGATATGAAGAATTTGTCATTTTGATAAAACAAAGTTATTAGAGATTGTCGGGTTTTATCTGTTGTTGATACTATTAATAGCTGTGCACTGATTTCACCCGTCACGGCTCCCTGTCATTCATGTTTTTGCGAGTTAGGATTTTTTTTCTGCAATGCATTCTACCTTCATCACCCAATAAAACAACAAAGAAAGACAATTCATCGTTTATTCTCATATTATTATGCAATTTTTAAAACTATATGTAAGTACTGAAATATAGCGTTGATCATTTCGTTACTTTAAACTCAAAAGCCAATGCAAGCTTTGGCCTTGAGGACGCTCCATATCTAGTAATGATTACGCAGACAGTTGGTACTAAGAACAGGATCGAACAAGTTTGCAACAAACATATATTCATTGTCTATGATGAAAACAATGTCAACTGCAAACGAAATATAAGAGAAAAGATTCAGTGAGTGTATACATGTATATACATCAAATAAAGTTATGACTAACATAAAATAAATGACTACATTGTTTCTGACTTTCAGAACACCGGTTAAGGACGTATAGTATTATGTCGACTTGTATAAATCTTACTTTAAGGGCACTAAACAAACGAGAGGCGGGAATCTGTTGTCCACCTCTTTATCAAATACATATACCGTTCATACCTATTTATTAACTCTCATATTTGTTTTGCTAATACAATATAAATTTGTTACAATAGTACAATAAATGTTTAGATATCATTTAATAGTTTGTATCTATTTCTGATTTTGATGCAGAAAAAAAACGTTATGGTTTACACTAGCAGACAATTTTAAAAATGCACGTCTACCCATGATCCCATGTCCCTCGTGTATGTGAAACCATTAACAGGTAAAGATACCATTTAGAAACTCTAACAGTGATGCCTATTCATCAGCGTGTATCATCCTGAGCATAAACATAGTGTACAATAAGGTAAATAGACAAAAAGTCACAGGACAAAAAGTCACAATGATTTCTTTTGATCAGGTAGGATAAAAGTCACAGGATAGTCACAAAATGACTTGCAATTATTATATGACTTCACTTACTACTTGTTTTTTCTTCTTCTTTTCTTGAATTGATTCATATTTTACAATAAATCGGAAAAAATTAATACGAATTTGATAATAATTATGAAATTATTGTTATCAAAATTTAAAGTTTGAAATTTTAAGAAATTCTCATAGAAAATATAACATTTTACATAAATATATTCTTAAACTTTACAAAAAGACCCTATATTGTTCAAATTTGCATAAAATACAATATTTTCTAATTTTCTTATCAACTCTTACTTTTTGTCCTATTTTCATAAAATTTGTAATTGCGAATTTTTGTCCATGATCATTTTGTCCTATGATTTCTGTCCTACATTCGTGCAAAAAATCTCCCACTATTCCACCAATAACGAGGGTAGAGAGTGGTGGTAATTGTAAACTGTGTTGGTGTCTGTAGACGACTTGTGTTTCTTCTCTACTCATGTATTTCAACGCTGACCAGTTACAGAGTACTTCGTTTAGATATCAAGCTGTGTGACGGCATTTTATAAAAGCAGTCGGGGGGATTTCTACCAGATTTCCATTCTATATCTTATCGAAGGAAGTAGTTTGCGCAAAGTAAACAAATGTTGCATGCATTTAGATATGATCTGAAACAAATGATTATCTGTGAGTATTTACATTAGAGGAGGAATTATGTGTCTCCTACTCGAGGAGCTTCATGGAAATTATTTTACTCATACATTAAGGTAAGGAAGAAACTACACGTATAGTCATAGAGTAAATATAAAACAAATACCTTTTCAAAAGCTGTAGAATAATTGTGTAAGTACAATAACATGTATAAAAGAAACTGATAATCACCTGCGTTCACAATATGCGAAATTCTTTGAATGGTCAGGAATTGTAACCATACAAACCATTTTCCTTACATTTATTTTTAAAGACCCATTTCATGACCGTACGGTTGTTGAGAAAGTAGGCGTGACAAAATCAAGATGGATGTTACTTACATGTATCTGAAGTAGCCAGGGTCTACCCACATATCCCGGTATGTAGGTGCTAATGGCTATACACAATGAAATACACGGTCATTTAATCGGTCAAACTATATTATATATGGTACAACAGGTAGATTAGATAAACATGTTTTTAAGTACGTATAAGATCAGAGTATATACACATACACAATATACATGTAGTGAAAAAATATTTACAAAATACAGGATTCAGTGTGTTATGGAGGACAGACTCATATAGATCTTTGAGATAAACATACACAGTCTTTAAAGTGTTTTAACCTTACTGGTTGATATAATGTCATGAAATTTCATTCCATTAGGTCTTCTTTAGTACCTACTGTGTAGGTATTATTTTCTTATATTAAAGAAAGCACTGCATTCTAATACATTTTAGAATTCATCTGCAATATTTGATTCGTTACACAAAACCCCCCAAAATCTTTCATTAAATGGAATACTAATCCATCTGCCAGTGTCTACTGAAAGGCTTGAGTTTGTAGTGGGAAATTAAAGAAGAATAGTTCTAAAGTTTGTAGGCAATTATAAATATGTTAAGTCCAAATTATATCTTAAAAGTTCTGTATATTTTACCTTTAGATGAATTAAACATATCGCTCGACCGTGTTGAATAAATTGATCCCTAAGTTTTTGTTTGTTAGTGCGTTTGTTAGTATAACAAATATATCGATAAAAATCTATCGACTAAATGCATCGTTTAGAAATAAGAATGAAGATGTGAATAGTTTAATTTGATATAAAATCATTATATTTTTTATTGATATGACCAAAATAGTTTGAGGACGTTACGGGCGTTCTGTAAATTATGCTTGAAAAGGAATTATGTTGAACGGTAGGCACGAAAGCTGGTGCTGTTACTACGGGAATTTCTTACTTTTCTAGACCACAAATCGCGAATTGCCGATAACTTGTATCGTATGTTCTTGACGTCATTTTCTCAGAGATACGTTTTGACTGTGACTGATTTACTTCTAATGTTTGAATCTTTAGTTCAGGTATTTATCGACTGGGCGCTTTCCATTGTATATACAAATATTTACGAGGATGATTTCTTCATGGACAAGATTACTTATTTGTTCGGAATACAAAATTGTATATCATATAAATATATATGTTCGCAATATTGCCAAGGAGGATTAAAAATTCATGGGTAGATTTTGTATATACAAGATTTTGACACCTTGCAGATTTTCGAATATTTGGTATGAACAAAATGCCATTTATAGGAAGTGGGCTTTTACAGTTTAAGTGATCAATTAATTTAAAAATGACAAAATGATATAAACAGACCCTTCCTCAAGATAAATTAAAGACTTGACTTTTGACATCATAGATAGTTGCTTTTTCAACAAAAATGGAAAACGGATATATTCATCTCTAGTGATCAGTCATCTCAAAAATTACTTTGATAAACACCATTCCGATTCTACGCACAAGAACTCTGAGGTTGAAATAGAATATATGCCGGAGTTCCTCAATGAGAATATCTCCGTGGTCTTTGGTGATCAGGTCTTCCAACACTCTGTTGCAATTCCCATGGGTACGAATTATGCTACTTTGTTAGCTGACCTGTTTGAATATTTTCATGAAGCAGGATTTATTAAAAGAACTTCTACATGAGAAGACAAAAACTCTTGCTATGGTCTTCAATTCGACATATAGATATATCGACAACGTTTTATCTATTAACAATAATAATTTTCATTCATTTGTCGATTTATCCAGGTGAACTTAAAATAAAAGACACCACAGAGTCGTCCACTTCTGCTTCATTCTTAGATATTTTATTGAACATATATCTTAACGGCAAACTAACAACTCAACTGTATGGTAAACGGTATGTTCTCAGCTTCTCCGTCATCAACCTTCCATATTGTATAGCAATATTCCATTATCACCTGCAAATGATGTGTATATGTCTTGATAGTAAGAGCTTGTTCTGCGTATGATCAGTTTTTAAATCGAGGTAAGATACTAACAAACAAGTTGAAGGTACAGGTGTTTCAACAGTCTCGTTTAAAATCAGCATTTAACAAAGTCTATGGTTGCTGTAATGATCTAGTTTGCCAATACAACCTATCATTGCTGTCTGACATGTTTCATACCGATTGCTAGGTCGTTCTTGGCACAATGATTTTACTACAGATAACTCCGTTTACGTGAGTAAGATATGGGGGTCACAGCGGGTGTGACCAGTGAATGGGGGATGTTTGTTTACTCCTCCTAGGCACATGGTCCCACCTCTGGTATATTCAGGGGTCCGTGTTTGCCCAACTATCTATTTTGCATTACTGATAGGAGTTCTGAGATTGATCCTTGTTCGTTATCTTCATTTTTCATGTATTTGATACATATGTAAGTTGCTTTTTGAATTACTACTGTGAAGTCAGGGTTTTTTTTGTGCTGCCAAAGATATAGAAAAAGTACATTTGGAATTTTTGAAAGGATTATGCATATTGAAAAGAGTACCCGGAATTGTATTGTATTTTCAGAATTCTGAAGATTACCTTTAAGGATTGTTAGAAAAAGAACGAATTTTGAATATTGCGTTAAACTTTAAGATACAGACAATTGTATTTTGAAATCAATGTATATTCATATGTTAAAAGTTACTGATGTACATTACAATTCGTTAACTAATATCAGGAACTTATTGCAGAACTTAGGACTTGCATATGTTTGGAAAAACCAGTATGTTGAAAAGAAATCATTTTCTAGATGAATCAGTTGTCAGTTGGTTCAGTTATGCAAGAGATGCAATCAATTTGTGAAAGATTGCAAAGTGTAACCTATGCAAGCAGCTACCTGAGAACTTTTATCTTCATTACTACTTAAGAAAATGTTTACCTGTTTACCTGATATTTGTGTTACAATATTGAGTAGAATGTCTTCACATGAGCTGTTGATAGAAAAGGGTCGACACTCAAACATATTAAGGTCTCAAAGAAAATGTCAGAAATGTGATTTAAACGAATTTGAAGACGAATATCATTGTGTTCTGTCATGTACTTTTTATTCTGATTTACGACACATATACACCAAATGATATAATTTTACTCGACCATCCATGTTTAAACGTATGTATCCTTTTTCGATAAGAAACAGAAAAACATCTAATTTAGGAAGGTTTCTGATAAAGGCAATGGGCCGAAGAAACTTATAAAATTTTATGTATTTGTCCATCTTTCATATTTAGTCATATAAGTTACACTCACTACTATGTTACTTGATTGTTATACAATTGTACTATACCAATGAGATGTCTCTCAATGTTTGAGTAAACTAAACTAATCATGTAAAGGGGTTAAGGGGCTTTCTAACGGGAGCACAAGTACAGTTTACCTGTATGTCACTAGGATAATGACAAATTGATCAAGTATAAAAAATCATAAAATTTCAGTTATCAAAGAACTAAGTTCGTTTGGTATCATATTTGGCCCCTTGAATTATTCAAAAATGAAGTACATGTTGAATCAAACTTCTACATTTCAAAATATTGACGGAGATACACTTGTCTCAAAAATAAAACGAAACTTTGAAAATGTGTCACATTTCTACTACATTGACGTGGTCAAAATACGTACGGAACACAAATTTCCGGAAAATTTCATAAAATTTAACCACTTTTGAAGATATTTGAATAGGTCCGCATAATATCACCACTTTAAAATTTTCACACATGAAACATTTATGTGTAAGCATTTCACATACAAAAAATTACGATGGTGATATTGTGCGGACCATACTTATTTCTTATTTTAACGTTCATATTTTTAGCGTTTTTACAGCATGGAAATACATGTCATGTTTATGGATGTTGTTATATATGCGTTGTTACATAAGTTTACCTATATTTTGTTTACGAAAGAAAATGCTCGCCTAACACCGCATCAAATGATAAAATTCCTAACATCAATTTAACGGGGCAACGTCACGATACGATATTTACATGTCTTCCTTTGTCAGGCTTGTGTTGTGTATTAGATATTAATCATGCCATCTTACTTCCGTGTCCTGTAACTAAGCGAAATATACACTAGTTAGGAATACTTTGGTATCAATTACTTTTAATCAATGGAAATTGCATTATATGAAACATTTTGCCAAACACAAAATGCTACTATTTCTTATTAATCTATATAGCTAAATGCGTGGCAGAGCACGAGGCCGATTTATACATGTATTTCGGTATATAGACGTCACTTTTCAAAAGTGACGTCATAATGGGTTGATAGATCATTTTGTCAACTTACATACTACGTTACCACAGCCGGTAGAGTGTAGTGGAAACGACAAATATGAAGTTTTTTTTTCATTTAAAGTAGAGCTATTTCAATGTAATTCTTATCTACTTTTTATTTAACTTTACAGTGCATATGCCATCGTGCTAGACGACTATATTTAGGCCTATGCCTATATCTGCAGCATTTGTATTGTTATAATTTTTTTAATTACCCCAGGATTCGTAACGTGTTACCCTTTCGTGAATATTAGTATATTACCTATTTTATTACAGACATGTAGGATCGTTTTTTCAAGGGGGAGCGGGGAGCCGGAGAAGTTGACTTCACTATGTCTAAAAATAATACTTGTAAAATTCAGTGAAACAAAAAGCCAACATGTTCTTCAAAATCCTAATTTGTGGGGTGGGGGAGGGTTAGGCTTGACATACATCAAATATATTTTCATTAAATATAAGATTGATTAAAGTTCACGTTTTCCCTAACTTCTAGTTCTTCATTCCGGGGGTGGGGTTGCTCCTCTCTATACATGAATTCATTTCATAACTTCTATTAGTTCTACTTCGAAACTGCATTCTTACCATTCACTATTACTTTTTAAAAAGTGGCCTATGGAAGTCACCAAATATATCTTTATTACAAAAATATACGTTGTTAAGAAAGAACCCCCTATTTTATGTGCCTGTATCATACATCGTTTTGTGTTATACACGGATAAATTGTTGTTCCAAGTAGTAGAGCACGATTTTCACGCACAGGGAGACCGTATACATCCGCCGTTGACGTAACATTTATATTGGTGTGTCCAAAATACATCGCATATCTAAATCATGCGCGGATCTAAAGTGGGGTCACCGGAACACCACCCCGGCCTGGAATTGAAGTTATTACATCTGTGCGCTAAGCAATAAGGACAGAACTAGATCACAATATTAATATCATGAAACTGGAACATTGTTTAATATCCTTCTTCCATTTTCAATTTACATTATTACCGGTGATTAATTTTCTTTATAGTCATTTTTTATTATATATATATACTGCCGTAAAATGGCTGAATTAATACCAATACGATGTAAAACCATAAACAATACTCTACATGTAGGATTCAAAGTATAGATTATAATTTAAACCTTTCACTAGTTATTGACAACAAACTGCTGGATAATACAAACCTTTGACTGACTGTTTTATATATGGCAGTGAATTGTCATAAAAGACAATTTACTTTTGTACAATTTAAACTGTCACTACTTCATTCATTATTAGAAACTGACCGAAAAGGACTAAATCAGGCTTGTAGCAAGCGGTGTGTTTGTGTGTTTGTGTGTGTGTGTGGGGGGGTCTTAATGAACGATCCTCTCCCATGCGGACCTCGGACGCGGTTTGAGACGATAATACAGATTTATAATTCAAACTGTTACAATTGCGTAAATACCAATGCATTGAAAGATGTGTTGTATATAAAGAAGTATTTATCATATATTTTTAAATAGATACACGTGCATTTGCTAAAATCTTGAATCTTAAAATCCCGCAAGATTATTTTTAGTTATTCTTTTCATTGTGATAGTGTTGAATACGTGTGCAGTACATTCTCAATCCCAATGTAATGTTTTTTTGTTTTTTTTCCAAGACATTTTAATATTTCTTCTCACATAACTTTGAATGAATTTCATGTTATTTTCACTATATCCAATGTAGCATTGTTTAGTGTCTTCGCTGAATACACTTTCAGTGTTCTTGGAGGAAATTTGAACATGGTGTATATATACACATAAGTATAGTTTCATGTACCCACTCACCATGTATACAATTGATATTCATTTAATTCATATTTAAACAATGCAATTTAATCCAAATGTAAAGACACAAACATGTGCTGAATGATAAAAAATTAATTGAATATGGGTTACTATACAATTACTAAATACCGTTACACAAATTCGTCATTCAAATCGTAGCATACGCCACATTTGAATCGTTTACAAATCATGAATTCATGAAAACTTTCGGAGTGAGTCATCCCGTGAGGATCTGGGTTAGAATAGGTCCTCAGTACCCCTTACTTGTCGTAAGAGGCGACTAAATGAGACGGCCCTTCGGATGAGACCGTAAAAACCGAGGTCCCGTGTCACAGCAGGTGTGGCACGATAAAGATCCCTCCCTGCTCAATGGCCATAAGCGCCGAGCATAGGCCTAAATTTTGCAGCCCTTCACCGGCAGTGGTTACGTCTCCATATGAGTGAAATATTCTCGAGAGGGGCGTTAAACAATATTCAATCAATCAATCGGAGTGAGTCAATTAAACTTTTCAAATAATAATCACAGTACACTGATGCGGCACTCTATGCAACAACGAAACGGTCCCGGAATCTGCCTAAAAAGGTGCAGTCCCCGCACGCGGTTGCAAAGCGTTGCGCGAATGACGACGCTATGTACCAAAAAGTATCGTTACACTGTGCATACCTTCGCCATTTCTGCCACTGTATATAACATACCCTCTCGTTATTATATACCGTAACGTATAAATGCACTTTTATTTTTGCCAAAAAATAATAATGATAAGACACAGCCTTCTTGTTCATGACGTCGCATAACGTAACGTCAAAATGGCACAACGTTATCGTAAACTATGCTGTATTTACGTGTGTATTATATGAAAATAAAGCTTCTTACGGACATATGATAATCATTTTATAAAAACATATACCTTATTAAAGAACTTTGAGGGATATCTTTTAATTTGAACACGGGGCCAAATTTGGCCCCAAACCCACTAAGAAAAAATTATGTACATTAATGATGTTCAAGGTCTTTCTAACTTATGTGATAAATTAGAAAATGACTTATCTAAATGTTTATTTATGTTTATTCGTTCTACGGTATGCAGATGACACAATGTTATTCTTACACAAGGGGTACTAAATACCTATTGTAACCCGAATCCCCATGGTTCTTGTTGCAATGGTAATGAAGCTAATGAAAATAACATGTATTTCTATCAAACTATTATACCCACCTTTTCAAAGTCACACTGTTGAACTTGTCATAAAACAAAACTGCCCCTGATGGACATGAAAATATGAAGATAACGAACAGTGACCAATATCATAACTCCTATAATCAATGCAAAATTACAAGCAGAGCAAACTCGAACCCCTGGATATTCCAGAGTTGGGATTGGGTGCCTGGGAGGAGTAAGCATCCCTTGTCGACCGGTCACACCCGTCATGAGCCCTATATTTCGATCATGTAAACGGAGTAATCCGCAGTCAAAATCCGTGTGTAAAAAACAAGCTAACAATTGATATACATGTAAAACAGTTCCTACATAATTTGACCCAATAACAGATTGTATTGGTAATGTAATGTGTAGCTATCTACCCTTAATATGATCTCATAAATTGAATAATGAAAGTTGAAATTTGATTGTTTTATTTACTTGAGAGAAAGGTGAAGATAACGAACACTGATCAATTTCATAACTTGACTTGACAGATAGACCAATTCAAGCCATCCACATGTCTCTGATGTCTGATTTATATATTACACCATGTTATATATGTTAATCTGATTTCGTAAGAACTTCTTAATTGGGAGGTCCCTGGTTTGATATTCTTTCCCGTCCAGCTGAGGACGTTTAATTTAGGTAGTGTCTGTTCCTTCGTCAAGCGCCCAGCAGTGGAAGTGAAAGCCACATATCTGATATAATCTCAAGGAAAAAGTTCCCATAATTATGCGGGTTTTCTTGGCGATTTCTGAGATCCTGTTTGAAGATTATTATCCGACAAGTCGGCATAAAGATCTGAAAAGTCAACATAAAGATCTGAGAAGTTAACACAACAAAAACAATCAAATGGCCGACAGAAATATGCCACCGTAGATACCCGATTAAACAAACACCTATGAAATATTCCAACAGCCTGTATACGTACGAATTAGATTCACATTAAAACCAAGGATAATGAGATTTTGCAACTTATTGAACTATTTTGCACTTTTGGCCATTGACTTCACATTCTTTAGAATAGTGTATGGTGTTTGATTCATAATGAGCATGACAGAAGTTTTGAGTATGACCAATTTTATGAAAACAAATTAAAGATGCAACAACGATTTCTTCATACCATAATGTTTTTCTGAAAATAAATCAAAATTTGAAAATGACTCATGCACGTCATTCTAATTTTTTTTTTTTTTTACAGCTAATTCAATTCCATCTCCAAAAATGATGATGTTTCTCAGAATCCAATTTCTGCTCTGCATGGGGTATATTCTACTGTCATATTGTCAAGGTAAGAGAACGGTGTACTAATATTTCATTTAGATATTCTAAAATGGATATTGAAAGAGTGTTATAGATTGACCAGGATGGCTTCCGGGATTAAGAATCAAAAACAAGATTTCAAACGTTTTCATTTCAAAATTAAGGATTATCTCCCTCATGCATAGCTCTTATCCTTGGAGAATTTGGCTCCACTTTTTTGGCACGCTGTTTTTGGCTATATTTAGCTCTAAAAAATCATAGTTATTTCGGATTTCAAACATTTCGGTTGAGCATCACTGAAGAGACATTATTTGTCGAAATGCGCATCTGGTGCATCAACATTGGTACCGTATAAGTTTTACATTGTAGACATATTGTACATAATCATTATCCACTGCTGGCTCAGGTATTCGTTACTAGCAATGCATGCTCACATTTGGTCCGGTTTACGTGGAACACCAGGTACCATGAGTCATTACACCAGGACCTACATGCATAATAAATACATATTAAGTTACACACACACATTAATACAAGTCATTACTCACATTGTCCACTATACTACTTACCATACTAGTTACGGGGAACTTATGCAATTTTACGCGTAGCAGCGCTGCATTACTTAAATCTGTACTAAATGCTTACTTCATGAATTACACACTTAGGTCACTTGAAAATACTTAGTTTACTTGAAACTAAACTGCGTTGACTATAACTTACACACTTTAGAATCATTATGAATTACATCCACATTATGATACCAAGAATACGAGAGTCATATGAATACATTCTACTTACTCATATTTACTAAATAAATACACACTATACAAACGAAAAAAAGTTCTGAAACAAAATTATCAAAACACTTTAAAAGAACAGTCATCGCCGGACCGTAAAATTAACAAAACAGAAAGAAAATGTAAAAGTAAAATGTTTTACTCACCTCAGAAGTCGTGTCTGTAACTTTAGTCAAAGAAATTATAACTTAAACTTAAGAGTTTGACAAAAAAGAATTTCCAGGAACCCGTGCTACTATGTTGCGTGCAACACGGTCCGAAGAGAGTGGAATCCTGAACTCAGGTGAATAAATGCAGGGGTACTCTGAAGGGTGTTTGACTAGAGGGGTCCTCTACACGATAACTGAAAACATACTATACAAACGTGTAACACCGTGGATATGACAAAGCGACCAAACGATACATTATTCAAAAACACAAATGCATTCGTTAAATCGAACAAATAAGAATGATGCATTCTAATTTCAAAACAATGAAATAGTGTACAATAGTTCGCAAGTTATGCCCTTTTTGTTGAATCCTATGATAAAAACAATTACTTCTATTTTCAGAGCTCACGCTTACTCCGGCACTCATGTTTATTCCTCGTGGACGGACAGCCTTCTTCAACTGTATGCTTCACCAGGCTGCACACATTGGGACAGAGATTGGGTCAAAGCACTTGGTGTGGTGTAAAGATCATAAAGAAATAGCACAATACCATTGTATGTGGATTAGTACAGGGAATTTCTTAATCGTTTTTATCATGAGCCTATGTTTCTGCAAAACTGCATATCTTTAAAATCAAAAGATGTAAGGTATGGTATTCACATGATGGGGATTATGCTATTAAATCAATCAGTTTCATTTTTCAAAATCTTCTTTTCATGTATCAGGCATTAAGTGCGACAGTGGCACTTCATGGAATTACACCATTAACCAGGCAGGTGCATCAGATGATGGCATCTATCAATGCAGTCTATCTAGCTGTTCATCAACTGAGTCATCTAATGCAGGACTTTTACACGTAATTGAAACAGGTTAGTTTCGATGATTGATTCATGTCACATCCAAGAAGGGAAAATTCTCATATACAATTACTGAAATGACATGTTAATTTCGAAGGTAAACAACAACTGGAAAGTACGATTTCACATACCAGACCACCAAATGCAGGTAGTTTGGTTCATTTTCAACACTCCCTGTATAATGTTTTCTTAAAATACATTTTTAAGGCAATGTGTCAGTATTTGAGACTGGTGGTGACAAGATAACCATCTTGTCTGTTTTGTTAAATTTTCATCTGATGGAATATTAGGTATATTGTATAATCTTTAAAACAGTAAAATTCATTGCAGATTATATTAAGGTAATGCCAACGTATAGTTTTAGTAATGTATACCAGGATACTCGGATTTACCTGAAATTTGTAACGTTAAACATGCTGCTTTCTCACTGTACCTGATTGCTTGATAAGGAAACTGACAACTGAACTGTATGACAAACGGGATGATTTCAGCTTCTCCATCGTCAATTTCCCATATTTATGTAGCAATATTCCATTATCACCTGCATATGGTGTTTATATATCTCAACTGATTCGATATGCAAGAGCTTGTTCTGCGTATGGTCAGTTTTTAAATCGAGGTAAGCTACTGACAAACAAGTTGATGGTACAGGGGTTTCAACAGTCTCGAATAAAGTCAGCATTTCGCAAATTATATGGTCGTTATAACGATGTAGTTCGTCAATACAACCTTGCATTGGGTCAAATGCTGTCTGACGTGTTTCATACCGATTGTTAAGCCGTTCTTGGCACACTGGTTTTGACTGCGGATAACTCCGTTTACCTGATCAAGATATAGGGCTCACAGCGGGTGTGACCGGTCAACAGGGGATGCTTACTCCTCCTAGGCACCTGATCCCACCTCTGGTGTGTCCAGGGGTCCGTGTTTGCTTAACTATCTATTTTGTATTGCTTAAAGGAGTTATGAGATTGATCACTGTTCGTTATCTTCACCTTGCATAAGCTGGTATATTCTTTAGAAGTGTAAATTAAATAAGAACGCAATGTATTTCATAATGTATTTGTTCTAGATTAAAAAAAAACAATTATCTATGATTCACGATATAATAGGCCCCATGTTATTGTGAGACCTACATACATATTTTAAAAAGAACATCAACTTGACTCAAAATAGAATGAACTGAACATCTCCTTGACCCAACAGTATGAATATAAGAAAATTTAGTCTTCAGATTTTAGTATAATCTATCAATGTACTCACCTTTGAAGTGGAATGCGGACTGCACCGTGTTTTGTCAAATGTCCTAAGCCATACCTAGCGAATGCTGGGTCGAATCCTTTGAAAATTCAAATGTTCCGAGTTATATCAAAATCGTAATTCGATAACTCCTCAACTATCAGTAATGATATCGAACGGCTTGCAGAGGAAAGGTTACTACCTAGTCTCAGAAATTGTTTTGTTGTGAACGATTTACCAACAGAGGAAATAGAAACTTGGACGCTGAAAATGGCGCTTATCTTTGCCTCCCTGGTATCATTCTTTTCGAAATGTGTCGTTTTTAGCATGCATGGCGTATATAAATGGTATAGTAAATACTGAAAATGTCATCTTTAGGATGAGAAAAGACATCACCTTCATCACAGGCTTAATTTATGAGCAATAATGTATCAACAATTCGTAGTCCTGTTAATGCTTAAATAGTATCTAAGAGTTGTCGCACCAAGGCATCAATTAGAAGCATTTATATTCAATATATGCTATCAATTGTGACGATTTCAGATCAATTTCTATTTTACATTCGTAGTTTTTTTTAAAAATATTAGTCTAAGTTTGAATTAGATTCCCCGGAATTGGACAACTATAGGGGATGGAATTGCATAAAACTTAATGATGTATGAGTTATCCTTCAATAAAAGGTTTGATATATTTATAGAGAGTTCATCAATCACTGAACCTATCATCGTCCACACCAACGAACCGTCGACATTGAGGGAGGTTGCTAGTAAGGACGTCTTTCTACTGTTTTCTTTAATTGTCAATGCGTTTCAACTTCGCATGGGACTTATCAGATTTGCTATTCTAAATCTTGTCACAGATTGACTCTTATCAAAAATGAAAATTTATATTTTGTGATTTTATTTTATGCATTCCAATATGCACCCCCCTCTCTGATTGGAATTTACACTTAATGCATCAATGCGGCGAAGTTTGCTGTTGTCATGCGATTAAGAGGTTTTTTTTTATATGAATGACTATTCTTTCGCTCTATTCCCCCTTGCAATGGAGTTGATTATGATTGATTATTTTACATCCCATCACGAATGTTTGACTCATATTGATACGTCACCAGCTGTAGGTGAAGTACCACAAATCTAGACCTATGTTTGGCACTCAGGGCCGTAGCAGTGAGGGTTCTTTATCGTGCCAGCGATTGCCGTGACACGGGACCTCCGTTTTAAGGTCATATCCGAAAGACCCGTGATTTTCATTTCAAAATGTTGAGCGTTTGGTGAAGGAGCAATCACTACCTATCTTAACGTTTTAGCAATGGAGTTGAATGGGTCTATCATCATGATGGTACATTTATGTTTGAGGAGAACTAGTGCATGCTATATATCATATTTAATGTTGTGTTAGTGACTCTGCTTATTTATGAGAAAATGCCTTGGAGTCTTTGTCAATTTGGCAGTGAAATTGAAAACTATGGGATTTTTTTAAAAATTATATCTGTGAATACTATAGTAACAATATCAAATGTTCAGATCTTCAGTTTCATTTTTCATTTATGGATTATTAGAAATACAAAGCATCACATTGCAGATATAGCGCGCACATATACACCAAAAGCTCATAGGGATCATGTCAATGATTAATGCGTTTGCTTTTATCAAAGGTTTGGTATATTTACAGATAATTCGTTTGTCACAGAATCTATGATCACCAGTAAATCATCAAGATCAACAAACTCTGCAGGTTAGGATATATCACTTCAGATTCTTAAGATGAATACATGTCTCCTCTCTAAGGCACATTCAAGGTTGAATACGGAATATTTTTTTCAATACAACAGTAATGCTATGATGTACTAGCATTTTGAAAAAAAATCCAACATACATCATATTTTCTGATTGGAAATTACAACTAATTTCGGCAGAGAACTTTTAATTTGTATTATGAAAAGGTGAAGATAACAAACAGTGATCAATCTCATAACTCCTTTAAGGAATATAAAACTAAGAGTTGGGAAAACACGGATCCCTGGACATACCAGAGGTGGGATGAGGTACCTAGGAGCAGTAAGCATCCCCTGTCGACCGGTCACTCCAGCCATGAGCCCTATACCTCGATGAAGTAAACATAGTAATCCGTAGTAAAAAACAGTGTTTAAAAACGGCTTAACAATTGGTACGAAGCACGTCAGACAGCATTTGGTCTAATAT
Source organism: Ostrea edulis (assembly GCF_947568905.1). Classification (NCBI taxonomy): domain Eukaryota; kingdom Metazoa; phylum Mollusca; class Bivalvia; order Ostreida; family Ostreidae; genus Ostrea; species Ostrea edulis. The sequence continues at coordinate 38,660,509 of NC_079166.1, read as the reverse complement.
TGAAAGATATGGGCGAATCGCCCTCGTTCGTTTCCATTTGACATAATGATAGGCATTATTGGCAAACTATGTCGTTATAACGATTATAGAAATCGCGAAATACTAAATTTAAACGAGACTGTTAAAACCCCTGTAGTAGCAACTTATTTGTCAGTAGCCTGACTCGATTTTAAAATTGAGTATATGCAGAACAAGCTCTTATTTATCGACTAAGGTGAGACAGAAGCACCTTATGCAGTTCATCATGAAATATTGCAATATAAGTATGGAAAGATGACGATAGAGAAATCATCCCGTTTGTGATAAAGTTGAGTTGTTAGTTTGCCGTTAACATCTATCTTCAATATAATATGTAAGTATGAAGGAGATTTGAATTTCTAATAGTTTTGTCTTCATAAATTGAAATAATAGCCATTTTTCCAGGAATACGTTGCAATTTTGAAGGATGGACGAATGAACTTCGATAAATATATTATGTCTGTTTTAACGACTGAGAATTTTGACAAAGATTGTACAATGCGAATATAAAATATAAATTTCATTTTGAAAAATACGGATGTATGTTTAATTGCTATTATAAAATTTAGAAATTCATTTCAAAATTAAGGATTATCTCCCTCACGCATAGCCCTTATCCTTAGACGAATTTGACTCCACTTTTATTTTGGCACACTGTTTTCCCCTATAATAGCTCTAAAACTTCATTGTTATTTCGGATTTCAAACATTTCGGTTGAGCATCATTGAAGAAACATTACTTGTCGAAACACGCATCTGGTACATCTAAATTGGTACCGTATAAGTTTTACATGACGGTATGAACTGCAACACTTCACGCCGACATAACATTTATGAATTGCATGCCAGGGTGAGGCGTTACATTTTATCTATTTCGTTTCAAGTGTAATATAGGATAGGGCTTATTAGAAAGAGTGACTTTGTCCGTTAATATTTAAACTACTAAACAATATGATACTACATACTATTATTGAAACAGTTTACAAAATGGAATTCTTCAGTGGTTCCCAAGTTATATCTCTATCAAACGTCTGATATATTTACAGAGACTGCCTTGTTATACACCACTGAACGATCAACTTCAAGAAAACTCGCTGGTAAGGAAAATCATTCTCATTTTCATTCATTTCTACTTTTAGTCCAATTTGTCAGTATAGCACATTTAAGAGTGAATTTATTGTTTTGATTGGATGGAGTACAAATCATTTCTGTAATGTCATTACAATGTTATATAAGTTTCTTATTTTGTTTTACTAAAGACTGATTAATGTTGGTGGATTTAATGTTAATTTCAGAAAAGGGATGTTTTAGAGTACACATATGTGCTCTGTGAAGATGTACAATGCAAATTGCTATTTATTTAGCTCTATGGAACCCCATTAAGAATATTTTTGCTGGGAAATCAGTACTTCTATTATGAATAAAACAGTTACATGCATCATTAATTCACTAACAATACATACAATACACATAGTACAACATTAGTATAAAATGGGGGTAAAATGTAACTGATCAGAGTGATGTCTTATTTACCAGGGACAACGACTCGAAATTGTGACCATCACGAACAGGAGAAAGAGCAAAGCAGTGATTGCATACCAAATATAAAAACCATAAAATTGTCAGTACGTATGTATATCGGTATCAAGTGTTTCGTTGATATAATTTATATACAGATTATTTTAATATCTATATATGTCATTTATCATTAAAAGAAAGCAAAGCTTGTCAATCTTATTTTCAATTTCTCACCAGGTTACATCGCTTGCTGAAGGAAACATATCAAAGTCAGAAGTAAAACAGAAACTTGATAGCACTCTAAACGCATTGCAAGCATTTTCGCAAACCAATGAACATACTCCTGCAGATCTGGATAGCTCTCTAGACGTGTTGGACAAAATCATAGATTTCTCGAAAACGTCAAATGTTGCAGTTCCAGAGATGGTATTTTTACAGTATATGTTTGTTATTGATGAATTATAAAATTATTTTATAACATAGTATATTATCATGTTAATTGGATATTTTTATTAATCAGGTGGTTGTCACGACAATTGATAACTTACTGGCTGAAAATCACACGACTGCATGGCAGGATACGGCTACAGAACCAGTAATAATGATTCCTAAATCAAATTCACACTGTATATAAGTTCAATGAAAATGTTTTGAAATCATCTTTCAACTTTTCCATATGTATAGTAAAGTATATATGTATGGTTTTCATATATATATAGTAAAGAAAAATCCGATCGACAAAAATAGCTCAACCGGTGTTATTTTTAATCTTTAAAAGTTCTGATAATATTGCTTAGTTACGCATGTTTTTTGGTGTTCTGATTTTTCTATATCATACTGTTGCTTTTGTATATATTCGCTTACATTTTGGATTTAATATACATGTATATATATATATATATATATATATATATATATATATATATATATATATATATATTCATATATATAATTTTGACATTGTGAAATTAAGCAGATGACTGCCAGAGTCAGTAAAATATTGAAGACTGTTGACAAATTTGGCATGCACGTGTTAGAAAATGTCAAGCAGAACGAAAGTATCAGGTTTTCATCCACAAAAAATATAGGTACGAACCGCAACTTTTTAAAATGTTTTTTTCATGAAATATATGTCTTTGGAAGTTAGAATTGGTGGTAAGGGAGAAATGGATAACACCAATCAATCAACCTTTTCTTTATCTAATTTTGGTTTTGGAATGAATTTACACTTCCAATCATATAATATGCTTCCATGAATATGAAATTAGATTTCTTACACAACATTAAACATTGTTATCAATCAAAAATTCTAACTGAATTATACGCAACAATTTATTTCAGTTCTTACAGTTGCAAATATACCTGCTGACCAGGATGTCAATTTCCCGGAAAACAAAGGCATCCTAAGATCATCATTAAATTTACCACCACAACTACGCCATTCAACTGAAAGTACGATCATAGGTTTATTTATTTTTATCAATATTGAAAATACTTTCATTGTAATGAATTAATACATGTGCTACTCTGTCAAGATTAAATTGATATCTGAATTAAATTTTAAGGAATGTTTTTAATTCGTCATTTCTTATATCATCTATGGATTACTCCGTTTACCTGATCACAATATAGGATTCTCAGCGGGTGTGACCAGTCAACAGGGGATGCTTGCTCATTCTAGGCACCTAATCCCACCTCTGGCATATCCAGGGGTCAGTGTTTGCCCTACTCTTAATTTTGTATTCTTTATAAGATTTATGAGATTGATCTGATCGTTCTTTCAACTTTTTCATTACTAGGCATATCCTATTTGGCAGTAAAGTACAAAACAATCGGAGGCATACTCAATGATAAGACAAGGTATGCCATGATACTTATCGAATGCCTTAAAAGTATTACTTTTATATTATATGGAATGTATTTAATTACAGTTTGGTTACTATTTGAAATGTTGTTCTCTTATCAGACAGAAGGGCAGTTTAAAAGAAACGGTGGGGTCTGACATTCTATCATTAACACTAAAGAATTTCCTACCGAAAGGGACATTAAGACCACCTTTGAAATTGACGTTTTCAAAAGAAGTAAGTCATATTGATCGGATTTATATTGGATTGTCTTACATAAGTGATGATTTCCAAGTCTATTTGAATGATGAATGTTCCGTGTGTACCTTCACTTTGCAGAATCCGGGTCCTTCTATCATCCAATGTGTATTTTGGGACTTTAATCACAAGTTAGTATAACATGTATATCTAAAGCCATCTATGAAAAGGTAAAGATAACGAACAGTGATCAATATCCTAATTCCTATAAGCAATATAAAATAGATAGTTGGGTAAACACGGACCCCTGGATATACCAGAGGTGGGATCAGGTCTCTAGGAGGAGTAAGCATACCCTGTCGACCCGTCGTGAGCCCTATATCTTGAATAGGTAAACGGAGTTATCTGTAGTCAAAATCAATGTTCTATGAACGGCCTAAGAATCCGTATTAAAAACGTCAGACAGCATTTGATCCGATGATAGGTTGTTTTGGCAAAGTACATGTAGATCGTTATAATGATCATATAATTTGCGAAAAGCTTACTTTAAATGAGACTATTGAAACCTCTTCAACATCAACTTATTTGCTAGTAGCCTGTCTCGATTTGAAAACTGATCATACGGAGAACAATCTCTTGTGTATCGAATCAGTTGAGATATATACACACCATATGCAGGTGATAATAGAATATTGCTACATAGATATAGATAGTTGACGACGGAGAAGCTGAAATCATCTTGTTTGTCGTAAAGTTGAGTTGTTAGTTTCCCGTTAATATCTATTTTCAAAAATATATCTAAGTATGAAGTAAACGTGTGTGAAATCTAACAATATATAATATTGTATCCAAAGTTATAAACATCGACCATTTTCGAATTTAAGAATTGCATTTAACGGTTTTCTAGCTTTGGGGGAGTCATTTTGCTTAACCTACCTTCTATTCCAGTAATGGAACTGGTGGGTGGTCAACAGCTGGATGTAAAACAGAAGCAACACACGATCTGTACACACAATGTACATGTAACCATTTAACAAACTTTGCAATATTATTGCGGCCATACTCAAAGGTATCGTCTTCGAATAATATATCATAATTGCAGTTAAAATCATAAGAATGTACCCCAAAGCCTTCTTTATTTTTACGACGTTTTCCTCTTTAGTCTTACACGATATGACTTTGAGATCTGAATAACTATAGTTTTATATTATAAAAAAAACCATTTTTAATCTATTTCAAAACGGAGTAATTACATAAATACTTCGTTACTAGCTTGAAAATACGGATGTATATTTAATTGCTGTTATAAAATTTAGAAATTCATTTCAAAATTAAGGATTATCTCCCTCATGCATAGCTCTTATCCTTCGACGAATTTGGCTCCACTTTTTTGGCACGCTGTTTTTGGCTATTTTTAGCTCTAAAACGTCATAGTTATTTCGGATTTCAAACATTTCGGTTGAGCATCACTGAAGAGACATTATTTGTCGAAATGCGCATCTGGTGCATCAAAATTGGTACCGTATAAGTTTTACATACACACAGTAAAATGTATGTTTACCATCAAATAGTGTCAAGTTGACAAATATGTTACTTTATTCAGCAAGGCATTTTGATTGGCTATGCATATGGATTTTATATCCAAAAGTATGACCGAATCATGTAAGAGAAAACAAATCTGGTCATTCTCAGCTGGTTGTTGTTGTACATTCCATATGAAGGAATAAAAAAGAATATTGATTGCGTATTGTTTAACGCCCCTTTCGGGAACCTTTAAGTCATATCGAAACATCACCATGGACGCCGGAGACAGAATAGCATTGGGTGAATTTCTCATACCTGCATGATTAAAAACTAAGATTGCATGTTGCATAACAATTAATAGGCTAGGCTTGATAAATCGCAAAATTCACTAATGACTACAAATTGACTGATCAGAATTCAAATCATTAAATCAGACTTGCTAGTCACATGACACAGAGTAGCTTAGTCAAGAAACATGTACAACTGCTAAAACACCGAATATAGCAAAACTATGGTGCACAATTCTATGCGAATTAGAAAGCAAAGATCATTCATATTTCCCAAGTTTCAGTAATGCGTTGGACCGTATGTGTTGTTTTCAAAATGGGCAAAATTTACACCGCTATTATGAGTTTAATGGAATCCTCAAACATTTAGAAATATGCTATGATTCAAATTCTTTTAATGAATAATTTTGTGGTGAAGAAATCTATGAGTTTGAAAAAACAACTTTAACTACCTTAAGAATATTTTGACAAGTTCAAATATCTTTATTTGCAAAAATAGCCCTTCTCATAATGACATCCCCTGTCGACCTGTCGCATCTTCAAAATGTCAGAATCAGTGTGTAAAGAACGATCTAACATTGGTATAAAACATGTGAGACAGCACAAGACCCAATTATATGCTGTACTGGCAAACTACAGCGTTATAAAGACCATAACATTTGCAATATCTTGAGTTTTGAATATACTTATAAAGTTGTAAAAATCTTATATTGGATTACCCCCGACTCATTTTATTTCACCTGAATTGCAGATTTCATAAAAAGAAACAAATTTACATTCATTTTGTATGGATTTAAAAAAATATATCTTACATTCAATTAATTTCTTATTTTTCTAAATACCTTTTCTTGATATCTTTGATAGGTAGATGACGAGGAGGAAGCCTTGAGCTGGATATCCTTGATAGGTTGTTCTATATCAGTTTTCCTCTCTATAATAACGGCTCTTGTGTACATTGTCTTTTGGAAGTAAGTATTATTCAAATCAAATGTACATATTTCATTTTTGACATTTTTCTCCCATAATTCAGGTTTGAAAATCATATACTTTTTCTGATGTAAATGCTGATTTCCTCCACATATAGATCTGTTACTTCTGAGACCAGCAGGGTGATTGATAAGATCACGGTGTTCCTTTGTCTTAGTATCGCCATGGCCTATGCGTTGTTTCTAGCAGGAGTTGATAAGACCCAATACAAGGTTAGAGTGCAAAGCAGGGAAAAAGAAAATACAAATGCTTTAACAGGTGTTGTATATAAATATGATTGGTGTTTGGTTTATTTATATTAATATGTATAGATTTAAGAAGATAAAGTCAAAGAAACAAAATATGTCCCTCGAAATTTTTTGGATTCGTTGAACAGTTTCATTGTCTTTCTAAGAATTTTCCTAATACGTTAACAAACATTTAAATCAAGCATAGAATTACCTGAACATTTTTATTGGACGATATTCTGATGATTTTACAGGTCGGGTGTACGGTCATTGCAGCACTTTTACAGTGTTTGTTTCTCTTGATTTTCTTCCTGATGTTGGCTATGGGATGGTATTATTTTGCCAGTTTATCATTGTTAAAGATCTCTTTCTCCAAAGCTTCAAAATTGAAAAGTAGAGCCAATCCCATGAGCAAAATCACCTGGGGAATAGTAACACGTGAGTACCAATTCAAAAATTTAATTAGAAGTAAAATGATATGCAAAAATGATTTGTCTTTGAAATAATTTGAATAACGTTAAATAATTTAGTGAAGATTTTGAAATACTCGTGTCATATTATCAAAGAAACACATTTTCAAATACTACTTAATATTTCATGAGATTAAAACATACAAGCAATGGAAAAAATTAAGCATTGAAGTGAAGCTGTTATCTGTGTATGATATTTATTTCCAGTCATGCCTATCTTTATTACTGCCGTCACTTTCGGGTCCGTTTATTCCTCCGGGAAAAGCTATCACTCAGAAACAAGGTAAACCGTAGATTTGTTTTGTAAATACGTCTCAATAAAAAAACATGTTCATATCGTGATGCAGTGATTATTATACAAATAAAAACTTTTCAATATGAGTCCACTGTTATCATATAGTTGCTGGTTGTCCTTTGAAAGCGGAGCATTATATGGTTTTATCGCACCTGTTGCTCTTATCGTTTTGGTAAGCATCTTTGGAGATTTTCACTTTTCTTTATTTTTTTCTCTCAATTGAATTCAAAGCTACAGTATAGATTACGTGAATGTGTGTCAAATGTAATTTTATGTTTCGTGGTAAGCTCACACATAACTTTTTAAATTTTGAGAAAAATACCCTATATCAAATTAATCAATAATACGTTTATGTTTTAATACAGGTCAATATCGTAATTGTTATCAGTTTATCTGTGACGTTATGCTCATCTACAATCGTGTCCAAGGGTGCAAAGAAACGGGCGTCGTAAGTCCTGATCAATTTTAGAATAATCAAAAATGTTTTCTGAGAATATATTTTATCATATCTGATGATTTCACTTCTGTGCACACGAGATTCACCTTGTTGTTTATAGAAATAATTAGGTTTTTAAAACATATAAAGGATTTCACGTCGGTTATTTGCTCAATATGTAACATTATACGTGTACCTGTATTTGACATGATTTCAGAGCGGGTATAAAATCAATCAGTATCCTGTTACCTGTGCTTGGAGTTACCTGGGTCTTTGGACTTTTGTCAATCAATGATGACACTATCGTTTTACAATATGTATTCTCCATTTTGAACTCCTTCCAGGTACAGTTTTGAATTTTTAATTTTATTTTTAATTTCATATTGATGTAAATTAATCACAGAAACACCATAACATTAACTTTTGCGATTTCTTTCAGGGGCTTTTCATTTTTACCGCCAAGTGTATTCTCAACAAAAAGGTAAGAACAATACCAAACGAATACCAATAAATACAAAAAGCTTCGAGCATGTACTTTTGAATTTTTGCAATATTTACCACGTCACGTTGTCACAATGGCGTTTATTTTGTTATATTTCATAATAACATTTGCAGCTATATTTATTTTCATATTACTAAGTAACGATATACGCAATATACACAAAATTTATGCGCATAGGGTTTGTTTGGTTTTTCACAATATGACGTTAGTTGAGAGAGAATTTATAATATGTATTTGAAGAACGAAAACGACTTTGATTTATAAAGCAAAAATTGGAGAAACAATAACAATGTACTACAGTAAACTGACAAAGATACACCTGACTTTAATACACCCGTCTTCCTCGTGGTGATATACATATATGTGGTATAAAAGAAGGAGATAAATTATGCCAATTAGATCGTCGCATTATTCGTTTTCCTAACCAGGTCTAATGCCATTCATTGGGGAGGTTACGCTGAAAAGTTTTCCTCAAAATCGCTTTCAACCTGGGCGGATGTTTCTAAAAGGAAATGTCCAATTATTAGATAATACACTCAGCTACATAGAGTTATTTATTTTATCAGTTACTATGATTTCAATATCATCATTTTAAATGAAATATGAGCATTTTCGTCCATCACATAATACATATATGTGCTTCATTTTCGTTATTCTCTCAAAGCGTTTATTTTTCAAAATGATTGACGCATTTCAGTGATATAATCTGGTTCGTAATAGGTTAGAAAAGCTTTCATGAAGACAATAAGCAATAAGGAGACTGAAAGTTCTAGGAGTAAACCTCACAAATCGCACAGTAACACCACTCACGTCACTAATGTGGATAAATCCAGGGTAAGTTTTCTATTCTTACATTCATATATCTAATAATTGTTTTACAGCGAGAAAGTAGAATCCGTCGCAATAGTCATCACTAGGAACTAGTGAGGGTCGTAAATAATTGAAATATCGGGAGATATACTTATAATTCACTGTCACTTGTAAAAACGTGATTGGTTCATTTGAAGTTATCAACATTCTTTATATCGTTGACATTAAAGTCCCGCCATATGACGTCATAAGAATGAGGTTTCAATGGGTTTCACTCTTCTATTTCGAGTTTGTTGCTATTCCAATATTGCTCCGCATCATACAGAATGCAATTTATTATCATTCGTTAAATCACATTACATGCGTCTTAGAATCTAAATAATAAGAAATGAAAGGAACGGCTACTAATTTTATACATATACAATGCAATACAATACAATGCATATACATATATAGTAAGTTGGTACAATTGATGATTTAAGACCTGCTTCACTATCTATAAAATGTAAGCTGGTCCAGCACAATTCATATTGTTTGAAATAAATAATTTTTCTACATTACTTTCATTCCTTAAAGCAATTAAAGTCATTATTTGAATTTTATCTATCATAAGCTTTAAATACACCTATTTTGAATGTATTTTATCATCTTTCAAATTCCCTCTCGCGTACCTATGCATAATTTATATTCTTACCATTGAAAACCATGTTTAGATCTACAATTGAATCAAAAGAAATTTCTCTCTTAAAAGAGTCTTGCATTACAATTGTAACTGACGCTGCGGTTAAATTTCATTCCATTAATTTATCCAGATCCAGTTTAGAGGAGTAGAAGCTGAGCATAATACCATAAACAAGGACCTGATTATGGTATGAATTGCATCGTACTTTACAACAGCTGTTGCTTTTCTTCATTATTTTCAAACCTTAAAATAAAATGCTACACAGAAACTTTGTTACATTTTATCTGAGTTGCATTGTCAAATCTTGTTTACTTTTATGTTTTGCTTTTAGGGAATCTCATTCAAGCCAATTGAAAGTTCAGCTATTTGAAAGGATTTGGTGCATAAAGAGAACATTCCGTGAAACGTATACACATCGGTGCCATGGTATACTCGTTTAAGTACTCAATTTACTTCAGTGCATTGTATGCTGTCGAATGAAATGTAATTTACTCATTAAATAAAACAAAAGGTATTTTATCAAATTTGAATGTCTGTATTGAAGTACATGTAATCATCAAAAAATAAATTTCAGTTTTGTAAATGCACGAGGGTGGGAACCGCGACGCTTCAACATGTCGCATGGAAATTAGATCGGTGTGAAGCGTCGCAGTTCATACCCTCATATTTTCAAAATTCAGTTTTTATATCAACATTCTACTTTTATTTTTGTCGGATTTCCCAGCCATTAAAATAGACATACTATATTCTTGAAGATTTATAAGTGCATTGTTCCCACCTGCACCGCATTCATGAGGAAATGACTATCATTACATTTTATAGAAATCTATTGGATTACAAAAAATTGAATACCAATTTGAAAGTTATTGTAAATATCAAAGGAAACTGTCTGCTGTGTTTCCACTATAAGTAGTATCATCAGCATGATTTAATGTATCGATCTATGGCAAATTCAGTCAGCATTTATGTCTCTGTAGAGGCGATGAAACATATTTATTGTGTACATTACTACGAAAAGTGAAAATAACGAACAGCGATCAATCTCTTAACTCCTATATGTAATACAAAATAAATAGTCGGGCAAACACGTACCCCTGGGCACAACAGAAGTGGTATCAGGTGCCTAGCAGGAGTAGGCATCCTCTGTCGATATGATATATTCCAACATGAGAGGAAAAAATAATTTGCTGTGGTCTTCCATTCGACATTTAGATATATCGATATTTTATCTTTTAACAATAATAAAGTTCATTCAAATGTCAATTCGATATATCCTTGTGAGCGCGAAATAAAAGACATCACAGAGTCGTCCAATTCTGCTTCATACTTTGATATTTTATTTAAAGTAGAAATTAACGGCAAACTCACAACTCAACTATATGACAAACGGGATGATTTCAGTTTCTCCATCGTCAACTTCCTATATTCATGTAGCAATATTCCATTATCACCTGCATATGGTGTTTATATTTCTTAATTGATTCGATATGCAAGAGCTTGGTCTGCATATGGCCCGTTTTTAAACCAGGGCAAGCTACTGACAAACAAGTTGATGGTACAGGGGTTCCAACAGTCTCCTTTGATATCAGCATTTCGCAAATTCTATGGCCGTTATAACGACAGAGTTTGCAAATACAATCATGATTGGGTCAAATGTCTGACTTGTTTCATACCTATTGTTAGAACGTTCTTGGCATACTGATTTTGACTACGGATATCTCCATTTACTTGATCAAGATATAGGACCAATGGCAGGTGTGACCGATCGAGAATGGATGCTTGATCCTCCTGGGCGCCTAGACCCATCTCTGGTATGTCCAGGGGTCCGTGGTTGCTCGGTTCTCTATTTTCTATTGCTTATAGGAGTTGTGGGATTGGCCGTTGTTCGTTGTTTTCGCCTTTCATTTACAACAAGTCAAAGAAAGCCGTACATTCATGCATGGGCGTAAATGAGAGGGGTACCAAGTTGCGGCGGAAAGTAATTCCTTCCGAATTCAGCACACTCATTGGGAAGCATAGCAAAAAATCTCTGTTATATTCGACGTAGAGGAAAATAACTGTATTTGGAAATTCTCAAGACAAAACAGATGGATGACAAGGGATTTAACTATCCTAGTATTGAAAAGACATTATACAAAGACCTTAGTGGTCGAATGTTATGCTTTATCTAGCGGAATATATCATTTACGCGTTCAATTCTTATCAGGTTGTACTTCATATCATTATATTACATTTACCCCATGTAGCTGATTCATGAGAATTAACAAATGCAGAATTGGTCATAAAAGTTTACAGATTGATAGAGCACAAACGAGTAAAAGTTGCTCATAATGCTTACTCTGTTGTTCCAGTGATGTAAACATTTCTCTGGCTATTTTGTGTATTGTGGATTTTTAATCACTCATGAGGATTATCAAGCTATGAAGAATGGATATACAATTTTGATTATTTATTTCTATTTAAGTGATGCTATAATCAATGATACATGACACATGCTCCTTCCCGCCAATTCATTGCCGACATCTGAATTGGAACTGCATTTACATGCCTCGATGGATTAGCATAGACATTGTACACGTACTTGGCAATATTCATATCAATATTCCTTTCAGAAATAAATTTCATCTTTTAAAGTACATGAGGGCATTAACTGCATCACTTCATGTCGGTATATCTTTCACGAAGCACGTTTAAGTAATCAGAGATTTCCGAGTAAATTATTTTCATGTTTGTATTGTACTGTGAAGCACTAGCCACAAAATGTAATTGTTGCTAATTTCTTTAATAAATCTTTAATGTTTTGATTATTGTATTGTATGGCCGATTATTACGAAAGCCCAGAAGGCTCATTCGAGATTCGAAATTCAAATACGAGATTCGAATTTCGAAATTCAAAATCCAAATTAACCAATCAAAATGTAGGTCACAATAGATTAAAGGTTAGAGGGTACATGCATATAAACTTAAGATATGACAGAAAGCTTATTCTTCTAATATGTTTACCAAACAACGAAACATTTCTTTTAAAACTATAAATGTTCTGTTGTATGATTAGCATGCAGACAGGCCCGTAGAAAGCGGGAAGGGAGGGGGTAGAAAACTTGTTCCAGCTCCCACTAATTTAATCAACTCCGTATTGTGTGGTAACCAGGTCAAATAATGACAAAAACACCTCATAATATACACTGTACCTTAAGTTGAAATCGTATATGAAGCCTATACCGATGATACCCCTCCAACAATTAATTCTAGTTTGCTTTTTTCAGTTAAGTACTAATCAATAGGTTAAGTACTAGTATATTTCATCCTCTAGAGTTTCAGCAGAGGCACCTGAAGTATGGATATTACCTCCCCCCCTTTTGGATAATTTTTTATTGTGGCAATAATTTCTCTAAAATGTGTGAATTCCCTGTCTTTTATTATATCGGTAGAAGGCCAATCTCCAAAGCATACAAAAAGCATGAAATGATTACATAAATTGAAAGAGGGATGAGATAGACTGGGAATTCATACATTTCAGTGAAATTATTGCAACAAAAGAATTATCGAAAAAGGGGAAGGGGGTAGTAATATCCATACTTCAGGTGCCTGTGGGTTCAGAGGCAACACTTTTATTACTATGTTTTAATGTAGGCCTATTTTCTTCTTCTATTAATTTCATTGTATACGCTTTTATTTTCATCTTAATCCATTTCATTTTTGCTATCTTTTTTTTAATGTTTTATTTTTTATCTATTTTCATTATGAGATCTACAAAGAACGTAGCCAGTCCTGGACGTTCACCGAGGCTGTGGGTGTACGGATCAAGAAAATTGTACTTATCTATAAAAAAAAACAATGGAGGAAATTCGAACCATGAAAAAATATTTCTCCGATCTATGTTGTATCTTTCAACATTTTTTTTAGGTTCCAGGAAGCTTAACTACATGTGTCATTACAACAGAATACTAATCTATACAGGTTTTGAAAATTATCTTATCCCACATCTTCGTTATCTGTTTTCGGTCCACTCCGAAAACCCTTGGCTAGCGAAGATGCTTATCCCACTGATTCATGAATATTATACCACAGGAACCGGTAATTTTGTCTGTAATATAATGATAGTAGGAGTCTATACTATATCACCTCCTAATATCTATTACGGGGCGATATAGTGTAGAACCCTTCTATTAATATTACAGACAAATTAAATTACCGGTTTCTGCGATTATAATTACATGTATCTGCAGAACATGTACATATACATGTTTGTACATTATGAATCAATGGGATAAGCTATATTATTCTTTAAAACATGGATAAATTAGTATTCTGTGGTAATGACGCACGTAGATAAGCTTTCTGAAACATAAACAAATATAAAAAAGACAACATAGATCGGAGAGAAATATTTATTCTTGGTTCGAATTTCCTCCATTATTTACACACATGCGCCTATAAAGAATGAATGGGTGGGGAAGATATTTGCACAGGCACCTGAAGTATCGATACCAACACCCACCCACACCCTTTTCTGATTTTTTTTTCAGCGATAATTTCTCCGAAATGTGTGGATCCCTTGTCAGATTCCCATCCGTATGGGCGTTTCACGCTTTTTGCAAGCATTAGAATACCCTCTAAAGCTTACAAAAAGTGTGAAAAGATTATATAAATCCACACATTTCGGAGAAATTATCGCCGCAAAAAATCAAAATGAATGGAGGAGGGGGTTGGGGGTTGGTAGTAGTGTCGATACGTCTGGTGTCTGTGGATATTTCAGTGGTCAAACACTAAAATGGGTGGTTTTTTCTCAGTTAAATACTTTTCACATCCCCTCCCCCATTTTGAAATTGCTGGCCGGCTACTGGTCTGGTTAAACACACGATAATCAATACCAGTAATTACATTATGATTTTTAGTTCACAGGTGCTTGAGTTGCTTGCAGTCACCCAGCCACAATATCGTTACAAAACACGAATTGCGAAATACAAATATGAATCTTTAATGGAAACAAAAGTGGTGCATAAAAATTATATTATGACAAATAAGTGGGTTTTTGGGTTTTTTTTTTATTATTCGAATATATTCAGCGATTACTATACTGATAATTATAGTACTCCTATTATACTGGTAGAAAGCTTGCAAAAGGCGTCAAACGTTAAATATAAATCGAAATATGAATGGGATGGAAAATGAATCCATACATTTCGGAGAAATTATCACCGCAACAAAATCAGAAGGGGAAGGGTGTTGGTAGAAGTGTAGATACTTAATATGCAAATATCTTCCCACCCTTTCCATCTTTTACAGACGCCTGTGTGTATACAATGGAGGAAATTCGAACCATGAATAGATATTTCTGTACGATCTATGTCGTTTCTTTTTATATTTTGTTTATGTTTCAGGAAACTTATTTCTAGGAAACTTGATTTATAGTTTTAAAAAATAATGTTTCTTTGTTTGGTAAACATATTAGAAGAATAAGCTTTCTCTCATTTAAGTTTATATACACGTACCCTCTAACCTTTAATCTATTGTGACCTACATTTTGATTGGTTAGTTTGGATTTTGAATTCTCGTATTTTGAATTTCGAATCTTGTAATTTGAATTTCGAATCTCGAATCAGCCTTTTGGGCTTTCGTAGATTATCATTGCATCTGGAATTAAAGAACTTTTGAATTTATTAGTAGTGTTTCATTTTATAATTCACAAATATAACACGAAGCAGATATTCTTGCTGGATTTTTTTTTTTTTGCATTTTCAAGAATAAACGGTGACTGTACTATTAAAATATGGAATGATACATGTCATTCAATAAAAAAAAATAATTACTTTTGTAGTTCTTTCAAAATTGGATTTCGTAATTTCTTTTACTGCTGATGGAAAAATGTATTAGTTCATAAACATAGATATGATGTGCTTTCTTAGAATAAAAAATTTCGCAACTGTATATGCGATTATTTTTACATATCAATTCATCGCACCACGTTGCTGCAGAAGTTTAATCACATCGACATGTCCTTCTTTACATGCAAAATATAGAGCCGTTCGCCCGGTATTTTGACGTTTGTTAATATTGGCATGATTTTCCAAGAGAATTTCAACTGTTTTCGTACACCCTTTCTCGGAAGCCGCTTGAAGTGGCGTACACCCATCAACTGTAGGTGCATTGATATCTGCTCCGTTTCTGATTAGATGTAAGACAGCATCATCATTTCCATTTCGTGCTGCCAAGTAGAGAGAAGTACATCCTTTTTCTGAAGCAGCATTGACCGACAATCCCTTGGACAACAATAGGTCTATCATCTTAATGTCAGCTGTCCGCGACGCATAATGCAATGTATTTTGTCCAGACTTTGAGCGTAGGTTGACGTCCGCTCCATTCTCTAGTAAAATATTGAGTATATCTTCGTGCATATGTTCAGCTGCGGTATGAAGCGGCGTGCACCCTTCAACTGTAAGTGCATTGATATCTGCTCCGGTTTTGATCAGATGTAAGACAACATCATCATTTCCATTTCGTGCTGCCAAGTAGAGAGGCGTACATCCATTTTCTGAAGCAGCATTGACCGACAATCCCTTGGACAACAATAGTTCTATCATCTTAGTGTCAGCTGTCCCCGACGCATAATGCAATGTATTTTGTCCAGACTTTGAGCGTAGGTTGACGTCCGCTCCATTCTCTAGTAAAATATTGAGTATAGCTTCGTGCCCATTTTCAGCTGCGGTATGAAACGGCGTGCAACCATCAACTGTAGGTGCATTGATATCTGCTCCGTTTTTGATCAGATGTAAGGCAATATCATCATTTCCATTTCGTGCTGCCAAGTAGAGAGGCGTACATCCATTTTCTGATGTAGCATTGACCGATAATCCCTTGGACAACAATAGATCTATCATCTTAGTGTCAGCTTTCATCGACGCATAATGCAGTGCATTTTGTCCATCATTTGAGCCATAGTTGACGTCAGCCCCATTCTCTAGTAACATGTTAAGTATATCTTCATATCCATGTTCAGCTGCGGTATGAAGCGGCGTACACCCATTATAAGTGCAGGCATCAACTTTTGCTTTATGTCTCAGAAGAATTTTGACAACTTCATTTTTCCCTCTCATGCAAGCAAAATATAATGGTGAAATGCTGCCAGATGTAGATGCCAGATTGACATCTGCGCCATGTTCTAATAAAATCTTAACTGCGTCTTCGCAACCCTTTTCAGCTGCAGTCTGTAGCGATGTAAATCCAGATTTTGTTCGTAAATTCACTTCTGCTTTGTGTTTGAGAAGAATTTGGATAATGGAGGATTGGTTATGTTGAGATGCGCAATAAAGTGGAAACAGACCATCCGATCCTAGTGCATTAGGATCGCTTCTATTGGCAAGCAAGGTTTCTACAGCCCGTAAATGACCATTCTGTGCTGCTATGCAGAGGTTTTCCGACATTATCAATATGTTTATTGGCGTATTTACGGGAAAACTGAATCTGCAAAAGGCAACAATGATGTTATGAACAATATCATTTTCAAACATTTAATTTATCAACATATATGTATTCATCTATTTATCTATTAGTAAACGTTTTTCCTATTAGTAGCATTTTTTGTAAGTTCTGCAAACCTCTAATATATTTTTTAAGGTAATGATTGCATGGGTCATTGAAAATTAATGAATCTATGATTTTTTTTTTATTTTTACATATTCTGTAGTTGACAGTATCTGTAACTCATTATAAAAGTATCATATATGGTTTTCACGGAAATTGTGATGTCATGGTTGTCATAGTAACCCCTCTTGTCGACTTTCCGTAATAAACGGTACAGGTATTTCAGATGGTATTTAAAAATGATACAAAAGGGGTAAGTGATACAAATTTTATATCAAATTGAAGTTAAAGCCTTAAATAATATATAATTTGCATTAATATGTCCATTTATTTTCCTGTGAAGTAGAAGCAGGGCTTCTGAGGAATTTCGCAATTTTTGGAAGGCAATTATTCACCAAAGCAGAATTATTTTCACCCCCTGAGAAATAAATGACCAATGATTTTTTTAAATATTTTTTAATATGTTTCAACATATGTTAGTAGGAATGACTAGGCCTATTATTTAAAAGATAATTAAAACATAAGGGATTTTTCATTTGTATTGTATTTTATTTGTATATTTCTAAACATATTTTCACTTTACCCTGTGTCTGGTTATAGCTGACAAGTCTTTGTTTCCATCGTTTGTCATTATTACTGATGCTTAAGCGCTTGACGTATTCCGGAATCGGAAACGAAAATAGTCTCTTTTTTAGATACTACATGAATAAACCACGTGATGCCCTGCAATCACTACCTTAAAAAGATATGACTCTAGAAGTATATTGCTTGTTACATACATTTTATTCATTAAGTTCTTCCATTTCCAATGAAAGACCTTATTGCTATTAATTGCTTTTTCTCCATCATTATAATTTTTCATTATTAGAATTCTAGTGCACTCGATTTCTCGGAAATCCGTAGACCGATTTTCGGGAACTTTTCAGGGATGATCTATTTTTTTTCGATTTCAATTTTGTCATTTATGACGTAAGATATTATTTTTCCCCTGAAATTCAGAGGGTCAGTTTCCAAGAGTGTTCTCGGAAACTGTTCAAAATATCAACTTGACATTTTCAAGGAGAGCGAGCGGAAGTGCACAACGGTATTTAAATGCTGAAGTGAAATAGTTATGTGAAATGGCCCCAAATATATTAATATTTTTTGGTTTCATGTTAAAATATACATGATTCAACTTATTAACAATTGCACTTTCATGATTTAAATGTTACACGGTGCATGAATTCGCAACAAACGGGATATAACTCTGAATTTAAGATTGGGGTTTCCTCATTAGCTGAAATTCTCATGGGAATTTGGCCCCGCCCATACCTTTACAGATCTGGAAATATACTGACCATATTAGATACAGTTAAATAATTCAGGCTATGGTTGTATATCATCATAAACTTTTAAATTTCGTATGGCGATAAACGTAGCCCATATCGTCGATATCTAAAAAAAATATTAGCAAAATTTTCACTGGAGGCCTCTCCATTATAGAAACCTGTTTGAACTCGATGACCAACTTGGAGTAGCTCGCTCTATACAAAAGACGATACTGCGTGTTTTGGATGTATTGCCCGCTGTTTTAGGAATATAAACACCCCTTCAGCGCCATGTACATTAAACGGAGTGTATTCCATATATAAGGTATGCATGTATATGTATTTTATTTACTAAATTTTGATGAATTGTATTAATGAAGTGATATACACGTGTAGATATCGTTATCAGAAATACGTTGACTTTTTAAATCTAATTTTCTAAACAAATACATGTAGTTAAATATTTTCTTTGTTTACATTATATGCAATGTAGAATGCACTAGTATGATTTTACTTTTTCATTAATTTTTTACACTGACATGGAGATATTTTGGTTTATTATTCTACCTGCAATATAATTAACCGAAACATAAAGACTTATGCGTGTACTACATATACATATATTTTCACAGCACATGCTATTTAAATATAAAATAGATAATCAAGATATTTTCATAAATTATTTATACGGACCGAGCTATTTATAATATATTTTGCTTCAAGGCAAATTCGACCAAGAGCCCGAGAAAAGGAGAGGAATTGTCTTTATTTTCTATTGATTTATGTATTTATATTTTGTGATTACTTGTAACATATATTTAAGACATTACAATATAATTTAGGGTTTGAACGAAACGTATGTTGGCGGTTAACAGTTCTAATATTTCCGTATTTAGTTGAAAATAACTATTTGAATGATAATAAGATTTGTACTGATTTCTGATTTCCTTTTCTTCAGCAGCAGTATCTGTGATCGAATGTGCTTTTGATAACGTGTTTGGGTACATGTATTAGCAATATCATCACCTTTCATCACCACGAATAGATAGCATGCGTTAAAAATACCTATCACACATACAGCATATATATATATATATATATATATATATATATATATATAGTCAATGAAAATCATACATAGCCTCCATTT
This sequence comes from Ostrea edulis, assembly GCF_947568905.1. Lineage (NCBI taxonomy): Eukaryota > Metazoa > Mollusca > Bivalvia > Ostreida > Ostreidae > Ostrea > Ostrea edulis. Next base: position 38,640,671 of record NC_079166.1, on the reverse strand, counting down.
AACAAAAATATAAAGATTTTAACACAATTAGATAAATAATGTCACGTGATTTGTAAACGGGGAAAGCACGACATCTATTCATATTCCTAAAGTGAAGGTTGTCCCTTGTGTTAAGACCCGCCCACATTGTTTTTCATTATTCATGAAGGAGTACCATGACCAAAACGGCTTGTTATAGAGTTTAAAAATCAATTGATATTTCGACATTCCTTGTGACAGAAACTATTAAAAGTGTTTAGAAACCATCGTCTGTGGTCTCTATGTATAAAATCTTAACTTTTGTACAATAGAATTGTTTTTATTGACCACGGATTAGTGGGCCAATTCTGATTGCTGTTTCATCTCATCCTTTCTTTAACGCAAAAAGCGTCGGAATTTGGGAGGGCTGAATTAAGTGCCTCAAATTTGACATGCAATACGGAACTTTCTGGATGTGCCGGAACGGAACGACTGATTAGAAGTGACATTTATACACCGCGGTCACGTGATGGTACCCAATTGTAGGGCAAAGTTGACATCAATATAAATGTTGTTTCGCTAGCAGACAATCCATAAAGAACTATACGCAGTCCTACGATGACGATTCAAGTAATTATTGGTGCTTAGTACCTGGATGTAAATTAGATGGAAAGGAAAATGAACATTTAGACGTTATTCTTGGATATAATGCTTGAAGTTTTACTGTTATCCTCAAGATATTCCCTAGAATTGGGAAATTTGGGAAACATCCGTAACGTTTCCCATTATAATTTGAGATGAGTTCAAAATAGATAGTATGCCCTTTACCTGATCAATTCAAACATTTGCTTCGTTTTAATGTTGGTGTACATAGAAAAGTACAAAGAACAAAATTTGGAAAGAAATTTCTCACTTTCTATCTGTATATATTTTGGTGAAATACGATTGAAGTTATACACCATATGTTGTAATGCCCATGAGGCTACAGTATCGTTAAAGACTCCTTCTGATTGCAAGAACTTATTATGGTTTGTAAAATAATATTTTGAAGGCGTAAAGCAAAAATGTGTTTTATCAAGAACACTATTTGATCAGTATGATACGAATGAAAAAAGACGATTATACGCTGTACAAACTCTATCAGACCTCTATCAAATTCTCGATCCGGTCAAGCCTGAGAATCTAAAACAACCTTTGATGGAAAGTGATTAGAGAAAAAACTGGCACCCATTCCCCCCCCCCCCCCCCCCAAATAAATCTTTCACGCATACTTTTCTGCAGAGTGATCATTACGATGTAATATTTGTACACCTTCCTACAGAGACTAAATATACTTTTAGGCATAATTATTTAGAAATCAGTGTTTTAAAACAGTTTTTATATATTGGTCTATAGTTTGTTATCTTTGATATGCATTATACGTCGAACCTCATCTTTCCATTGGTCATTTTTAAAATAAAATCGGGTCATTTAAGAATTTAAACATCTTGTAAAAGTTAAGTGTGCATGTGTTTGATATATGGGCAACGTTATGTCCCATGAGTAAGACAGACATAATTTTTTCACGCTATGGAAAACGAAGGCTCATGCTGGTTATCAATCTTAACGTAATACGTATTATGTAAGAAACATTTCTTGTTTGAGTTATCAGTCGTTTGCATGTAAAAACACAAAGTCTCTCCCTCTAGCCCTTCTAACAAATCTTGGAATGTTTCCATTTCAGACAAAAAGATACATAATACTGACATTCCTTAGAATGTGATATCATTATCACTGTCATAATTTTGTTTAGCGATCGGAAAAATATCATAATATACACTGTGTAAAACATGTATCATCCATTCTTGATTGATTGATTGAATATTGTTTAACGTCCCTCTTGAGAATATTTCACTCATATAGTCTAGTCAATCTAGCTCAAAAATGAGCAAAACCTCAAACTAATTGCAACAGAAATGAAATTTTGATTATTCATGCAAGAAAACACATGCAAACAACATATTAAAATTCACCTTTTGTATTTCCATGGGAAAATTGGAATTTTGGGGTAAAAGGATGTGTTTTTTCATGAAAATCGCTAAAAACTGGAAATTGAAGAAAATGTCCATTTTATGTAACATGCAGTGAAAATAAGTTTCATATCTCAAATTTCAACCTGGAAATGTTCGATTAATTTTTTTTACAGCAGAATATATTCTTTCCTTGACTGTAATTTTTGGGTAAAATCTTGCTTTTTTGAATATAATTGTTAAAGATTGAAATTTTAAGAAAAAAACCCACATTTTGTCGTACATTTGAGTCTAACAATAAAAAAAATGAAGTTAGGATTTATTTTAAAAACTGCTCAACAAGTAAGATATATAGATTATTGGCAATATATATGAAAAATACCATTTTAGGTAGGAAAACCTACCTTTTTCTAAAACAAAAATAGTGAAAAACTGGAAATGATAGGAAATGACTGTTTTATAGAAGAGATGGCATTGATCTTATAAATTTAAGAATAAAACGTCCAAATGCACAACTTATCTTTTCTGCACCAAAATTTATTTTCCCTTGCCGAATTTTGGGCTGAAATCTTTTCCAACAAAAATCGTTAAAAACTGGATTTTGGAAGAAAATACTTTTTCCTGTCCATTAGGCATATATGAGTTACCACATGAAGATTTATACATTAAAATAAACTGTTAACACAAAACAAGTGCCCCTTCAAAAATGGTCTGTAAAAGATGACCTACATTTTTGCAGATACCCCCCTTACATCGGAAGTTGGAGGCGCGCTTACCATTCCGGTCCTATGTTTCACATAAATACATGTAGTATTTTAAAACAAACAGTGTATAGTAAAGCTTACGTTACCAAATTCTTTATTAAGCTGAGTTTTAACAGTTTGTACTACATCTATGACGAAACAAGGTTCAGTTTCTTCGATTTTATAAAGAAATCTTTAATACGTGCACTTCGTCAAGTTCTAGAGTTTGGGAAAAGGGGGGGGGGGGGGGTTATAGCCGTATTTGATGTTTAGTTCTATCCAAATTATTGTGCAATTAATACCGAGAATTTCAGGAGTAATCTGTTTTAAAAACAATGGACACATAGAATTAAAAGCAAATTGAATCAGGCACGCAGCATCGTAAAAAAAAGGGGGGTGTGTGTGAAGATAATTTCACAATATTGCCTGAAAATTGACAAGTAAATTTTAATCCAAAGTTATAAAAATACTTGATGGTGTGTGTGGTGTGTGTGGTGGTGGTGGTGGTGGTGTGGGGGGGGGGCTAAGGTTGTTCTCTCAGTTCAATTTTACACTTCTACTGTGTACAGTTCACGACAATGCTATTTAAAAAAAAAAAAAAAGAGGAGGGAGAGCAACCAATCTGTCTAAAAATCGACCTCTGTACGTAAAAATTTATCAACTTTGCATGTAATGATAAAAGGTGTAGAGCCATTATTGCTACGTGCCTGATAATTATATAAGTGATCATTTGAGTAATTGCAGTACCGTTCAGTCCATGGTTTTACAAGTACAACGGCTAGTGTCACAATTTGCCTTGCATTTACAGCGAAAAACGTTCAAAAGTTTATCTGGAGCGACTTGTAATTTAGTTTTAACGGATACAAGAATTGCTGAAAGCAGTGATAAGCCCCAATTAGAAGGATCCAAATTAATCATTTCTTTAGTCCACTCTATGACTTAAAAAATTCTTGCAGTGCTCCTTTTCTGCAGCTGTAGTTAGTGGCAATGACTGAACTTATAAAAATGATATTGTGGTAGACAATTCTTCACATAGCAAATCTCCTATAAGTGTCTAAATGGTATTTCATCGTACAAAGTCGATATGACATCGACACCAGAATATATCTTTTTCTCTATGAAATCCTCATATAGGAAGGTGAAGATAACGAACAGTGATCCATCTCGTAACTCCTATAAGCAATACAAAATAGAGAGGTGGGCAAACACGGACCCCTGGATATATCAGAAGTGGGATCAGATGCCTATGGGCTATAAGGAGTAAGCACCCCCTGTTTACTGGTTACACCCGCTGTGAGCTCTGTATCTTAATAAGGCAAACGGAGTTACCCTTATTCAATATCATTGTGCCAAAAACGGCCTAACAATCTATATGAAACAAGTCAGGCAGATTTGACCCAATGATAGGTTGTATTGGCAAAGTAGATTGTTATAACGACCATATAATTCGCGAAATGCTGACTTTAAACGAAACAGTTGAAACCCCTTCACCATCAACTTGTTTGTCAGTAGCCTGCCTCCATTTAAAAACTAATCATATACAGAATTTTTTCGCGATTTCTCTACATTTTGACTATACAGGACCTGTTCCGATGCCGAACATTTTTGACGTAGTGTCGCATCCTATGAATGCATGTAGAAAGGGAAAGGATTGACTAACTTCGTTTCCTAAAAAGACGTCTGGTTTTAACGATATTCTTCACTTATATTAGGGGCAAGATAAAAAATTCAATGTCTCACAAAAAACTAAGTTCACATAGTTTTCACCAAGAACCCCCCCCCCCCCTTTAAAACTTAATATGACAAATGCTGAAACTAATCGAATAACAAAAAAAGAAATGTACGATTATAAATAACACTCTGTATACCTCTGTATACCATTTCTACTGTTTATTCACAAATGAAAGTGTACATTAAATCTATTAAATGTTCATTAATATGTTTTAAATATTATGTGGTATTCAACAGTCGCTTGTCTTTTTCCTTTTTCCACTAAAGTGTAATCGATGTCGGATGACAGAAACTTGCGGGAGTTTTTATTCCCCTCCCCCTAACTAATTGAATTTAAATTTTCATCCGACATTGATTTCGTCCCTTAGGGCAATTATGTTTATTTCAGAGTTCGTTGCTATTTCTGTGCTTTATATATAGACATTTCAAACACAATGTGCATTTTGTATGATCCTCTAAAATTTACGATAAATAACTGTATCCCATTTCCATTCTCAATGATCGTGTGCCAGCGTGGCGAGAATTCCATTGTCATCGAAAACAAGTTTTGTCTTGAATAGATGGCCGGGCGGTCTAACGCGCTGTTCGCACGCTGCTAGGAGATATGGTTCCGCAGGTCGTGAGCCCAAGACTAATTAGAAAGAGTAACTACTCGATTTTACATCAAATCATGATACTATGCGCAAGTGTTTACTTACATTGATTTTTTATTATTTATATTATCAATGTTTTATTATCATTATTATTACCCATGAATGACTCCCCAAACCTGAATTTGAAAAAGAAAAGCAAAAATACTTTACTTACTTAGTTTTATAAAAGTTTTTAATGCAAAACGCTTGCTCAAATGATGAAGATACAAAATAACTGAAACTTTTAACCCGAATGGCTTTCCATACTTTTTTTTTTAACAACCGTAATTCCCCCTTGTAAATTGACACTAATTCTTTAAGATTTCATTTATAATTGATTATTCATAACTTTTAAAGTAAATATTGTGTTTTATAATTAAAATTAATTCAGTAGAGGGTCAAACAAAATATTTTGAAGCTTTATTCGCGAAAGTTCCCCGGGAATGGAAGTCGGCAAAGAATATGAGATGCTGAGCAATATTGTATGTATATAGAAGGTCTTAAAATCACCTTTTTAATACAACTGTTAAGCTGTTTAATCGCGTTTTTTTATTACATGCACTTTAGATCGTCGTGTATAACTTTATTCCGATGACTGTCACAGTTAAGTTACTCCCCTTTACGTGTACGGCGTGCCGTAAACACCACAAAATATCGATGGTTTACTAAAACATTTAAGTCTAAATTTTGAATATTTCCCATTGTCCGATTTTGTCCGATTTTTTGTATGTTGTTAATCACGCTTTTGTTTATTAAATTCCGTCGAGTTTGTTTCTGTTGCAATTACTTTGAGGTGATTTGCTAGATTGACTAGACTAATATGGAGACGTCACAACTGCCGGTGAAGAGCTGCGAAATTTAGGCCTATGCTCGGCGCTTATGACTTTTGAGCAGGGAGGGATCATTATCGTGCCACACCTGCTGTGACACGAGACCTCGGTTTTTGCGGTCTCCTCCGAAGGAACGCCGCATTTAGTCGCCTTCTACGACAAGCAAGGGATATTGAGGCCGTCTTTAGCATTTTTGTGGCGGATTTCGCCACGCTGGCGTGGCGGATTGTGACACACGCCCCCTGGAGGCCTCGTTATATGGGTTAGGGTATTGGTATGGGTATATATGGTTAGGGGAACTTCGTCCGACCTCGGAGGGGTTTTTTCGATTTTCTACCCCCACCCCCGCCCCGGGGGTGGGGCTTTTTAGTTAAAATATAGCCATTTTCAGCCCTCTAAAAAACATAGTAGTTGTTATTATTTTTCAATGCAATTTGGTACATGGGGAGACTTGGAGGTGGGCTATCGGACCATGGTCTTGGTTTTCGGAAATTTCCTCTCCCGGACCGGAAATGATCCGGACAAAATCGGAAAAACTTCGTAGGATCAGATTTCTAGGAGGAGTAAGCATCTTCTGTTAACCTATCATCCTTACTTAAGCCTATGCATCGGTCAAAGTTCGTGTACTTCAACCAAAGCTGGTGACGTCTTTATATGAGTGAAGTATTCCCCAATAAAACAACATGAAAACAACTCCAGTATCCAACATTCTAAGTAATCATGGCCACCTATATACGCTGCCAAACTGACTTCAAGGAATTATAGTTCAAGTCAGTGGCAAATCCAGGAAAATGTCAATTAGAAGGGTGGTGGGGTGGGATTGCAAACCATGTTTGTACCTTTTTCGCTAAAAGAGAGGATTGAAGACTCCAATAATGGCCAAAAAAATGACAATTTGTTAAATGTTCAACCAAAGGTGGATGCAACTCCTTTCTATATCCACAACAGCATGTCATGATGCTGTGGGGAAAGGAGTCAAATACGAAAACAGAACAGGAAGGAATTCGCTATCAACAATTATATACAATAAAGAAGATCTAATTCTACTCAGGAATAATGTCATTGAATAACACATATCAACTTCCACAAATTCGGCCTGGACAGTAAATATTTTTATTCGTTTTAAATATATCTGAATCAAAATATGAATAAGTCATAATGCTATTACTATTGAGCGTAAAGGGAGGTATTATTTTGTGCAGAGGCACTCGTATATAACATGTTATGCATGTCTTTGCTTTGTGTCAAGTAATCCAATCAAATTTTGATCAAGAGATATCGCTATTGCAGTAATATACATGTACATGTACTGTTGACATAGAGTGATATACAACTTTTGATGTTTTCTCGGTCTTAACGATGCTTTAGACACCTGAGAAGTACAATATTCACCGAGCTCGGAGGTCGAAGTGATTATATAATTGTAAGGCCGCTAATTCACCGTATTGGTTACATCACAAGATTATCATCTTGTCCAATATGAGTTGATGATGCATAAAAGGCTTATATGTGCTATACGAAATTATACATTAAATGAATTTAAGAGCTTGTCTACGAGAAAACCATGCAAATATATAAAAATGAAGGAAATGATAGTCATTAATATCATTTCTAATCATTTATATCATTTGAGTATATGGTTGGAATAATTATAATTTGAGGTTAATTTATTGATAGGTCGTTTCTATTTTTAGTAACAGCGCATTCTGTATTTACACGTGGAGTAGTCTTTGAAAACAAGAAAAATCCTTAAATATTAGGGTTTTATTTTTTTCAAAAATGCAAATCAATTTTGAAGACTTATGAAAAGAATTGATTTTTTAAGATATATCCATGTAAACCACTTCTGGTGAAATCATGTTTGACATCGTAAGTGTCTATATAGAGATTACATGAAGCCTGTAATTTGACATTGTGCCAAAGTTTTTCATTTTGTGTTATATTGTCAATTTTTGAAAAGGGTGTTGCTGCAAAAGTACCGCTTAAATTACTTTAAAAGTGTATAATACTTAAATATCAAATCCTTGTCTGTAAAATATAAAAAAAAAATGTATTTTGGACTTTTGGTCGTTCATTTGCAATTAAAATTTAAAAACTGACAAAAATGAATATTTTTAAGCATTTAAAATTATCTTTTAAAAGATTAAAGAATTACAATTTGTGATATTAGATGCATAAATTGTTTGGAAATTTAAGTTTATTTATAGATTTAACATTTTCTAAGAAATAAATCCCAGTAATCTACTCTTTTATCTGAAAAAGACCTGTCGGTGGAATTACCTCCCCTTTGATGCACTCTTCATACATAGAAGGTACAAAATGATAGTAATATTATGGAATGTTATGATTCCAACTTGAAATGGGATATGAGAATTTGTACATCATGTTTATGTGATATCAGCGAAAGACAACAGTATCTATGAATGTAATCCAGAAATTTCTAAATATTGGTATGGTTTAAAAAGTATCTGGTACTTCGTCTTGTTATAGAGGGCGAAACCCTCTCACGGCCCGAAGGGCCGTGAGAGCGGAGCTTTCCCTATAGGTAACACGTATATACATGTTTAAAAGGAAAATATAGGAAAACAATGAAAAATTAAACCATACCTATGGAACTTGAAAAGTTTGGTACTAATGGCGTCGATTCGAATACTATCGCGTGGACATGTATTTCTCCATTTTGAATCTCGTCTACCCTTGTTCACGTCGTTCTGAGATGTTACAAAAATTCGTAAAAGCATGTAAATCTTATTTTCTTAATCATATATAATCACTCCACCATTAACGCCATGTTTGTTGTTGTGGTTCAGACGCTATGTTTGTAAATTTGCTAAATAACGACGCTGAATATGACGTCACAATGTACTGTTTACATCGATTGCGTTATATTTCCCGCGTTCAATATATAGGCGGATCAAATGTCCAAAAAATATAATGCTTTGATACAGCTCTGTCCTCGTGATAACTTCGGGTTATTTTTGTCCCGTTTTGGATATAAATATTAATGCCAAAACTTTTTTGCTTCGCCCTCAAACACGGTCACACCGTAAAACATATTATTTTACATATATGAACTGATTAATGTGGACAAAACAAAATAATTTCGATCAATTCTCTTCAGCTAAATCACCCCCCCCCTCTACTTTTTTTTATGGCAATCAATTAACACCTGAAATGAAAGCTTGAACTGATGAATTAAATCTTTGCCCCCCCCCCCACCCATTATTATCCTTATTAAGGATTTTGAGCTTTGGGTTGTGTTAAACTTATTTTTTTGGGGGGGGGGGTCTATAAAAAAATTGCCACCCACCCACACCCTCCGCCCTGGTGATGAGTGCCAACTACGGGGCCTCTCCACCTACACTGTACATGTATAGACAGGACAGACTATACCAGTCGGGTCAGGTATAAACAATACATTTCATTACAAATCATATTTCCAGTTATTAAAAGCGAACTTCTTTACTTTCATGCGAATTCGGACGTTATTATTATCTGACTTTCATCTTTGGTGCAATTTATGTGATTACTTTCAGTATTTAAGCTATATTTCATATGTACGTGTAACGGTGTTAGGAGTGGAGTGCGAATGCAAAGAATATTTCTGCATTTAGATACAGTCAACATAATTGATTATGTTATGATTTTAACAAGATCATTCATTATCTAAAAGCATTTTACTATTACCTCCCCTCTCCTCTCAATATAATGTTTATAATTATCAATTTCCGGTATTGAATATGGCTGCTTCGAATCCTTTCGCATGGATTTAGAATGTAGAATAATACGCTGCATGTAATGCCTCGTTCACACGAAGAATTTGATTCGCATTAAACGTAAGTTAATGCATATTAAATCTGAACCGCATTCACACGGAGATTTTAATGCGCATTAGTTTACTTCGAATTAAACTTTACGTTGCGCTTTAATGCGAATTAAATTTACTTCGCAATAATTCCAATGTTATTTATTACAAGTGTTTTGATTGGACAAAAATAAAGCTGAACGAGAGTTTATACATCAATAAATCCGAAAACGCGATGTATTCATACACGCCTGAAAACAAATAACATAGTGCGGGGAAACTATTCAAATTTTTGCAATTGTTAATGAAGTGGATGAATTGGAATTATAAGAATCAAACATTCTTTTTGAAGAATGTATCGATGTGTAAACTCCGGCCATTTTACTCTCAAACTTAACATAAAAGTGCTTCGCACTTTTATTCAGTTTGTGAGTAAAATGTCTGGAGTTTACACATCGATAAATTCTTCAAAAAGAATGTTTAATCCTATATTAGCTCCGTGTGAACGCAAAGCGAAGCTAATTCGCATTAAATGTACACGCATGCGTAATGGCATATTTGCGTCACATGCATCATACCCGTGGTCAGCTATATATATTAATGTTAGATTTGTGCGAATAACTAACCAAAATGATAATATTCACTAAAAACATGTACAAACAGCATGTCATTAAATAATGTCAGACGTAAATCTATGCTCTGCATAGGCATACTGAGTAATATATAAGGAAGAAATTGCTTTTGAATAAGATAAAAATGTTTTAAAATAGTGATAATATTCTCTTATTTTACATTTTAACAAATATGCCACTCATTGTTAAAAATTCTTTTTATAATATATGACGTCATAGTAGACTTATAATACGTATTAGTAATTAAAACTTACGTCACAACCGTAGTCAGCGGAATGGTGAAAGGGACGTTCCGATGTTGTTGGGTTTTTTTTCTTTTAAAAATATCTATAAAAATAATAGTATAGTCAATCCTTTAATTCATTTCCCGCACCCGTTAATTTAGAGATGCATACGAATTTAATGAGCATTAGTTTACCGCCGTGTGAACGCTATTTGATTCAAATTAATTTAATTCTCATTATTTTGCTTCGCATCAAATTTAATGCGAAGTAAAATTTAATGCGCATCCGTGTGAACGAAGCATCAGAATAAAAAACAAAAGAAAGACAAGAAAAGAACATGCACATTCTTTTTAGCTCACTGGGACGACTATCCGGAGAGCTACATGTATTGTCGTGGCCCCAGTGTTGGCGTCGGCGCCACTTTAAGGAAAAAACTTTAATTCTGCAATCTGTCACCATAGCAACCAGGACTCATATCAACAAAAAATGATTGATACATACTTCTGGTCATCTGATATGAAATCATAAAGTTATATAAGACTTTTAAAATAAGATAACAGGGACCATTAATGGCAAACATGTTTAGGTATCTACCAGAATGAAAGCTGTAAAAGCAGGAAAAAATGCACAACTTGAAGTATTAATATATTTACTATTGTCAAGAGTCCAAAGACAGATTTTTGATATATCGTAAATATACTTTTTCTCTATAAGATGAAAGTAATTTTGAATAAATCAAAGCATAACTTTTTTTACTACTAGTTGATTCAAAAGTGATCATTTTCTGCAATTTACCAAAATCTGAAATCATGCCAAATTTGTGACCTTTGTGCACTTAAAGGGAAGTAAAATATTAGAGTCCCACTGAACATTATGAATGTGTATATCCAGTTGTTTTATAAACTGTGTCAATTTTTAAAAATCCATTTTCAATAACCTGTCAAAATTTTTAAATAGAAAGGGTAAAATATACATAATTTTACCCTTTTGTCAGAACAAAAGTGCTATTTTTAGTAACATGACTGCAAAGACCTATCCAATGACTATATCCCCGAAAAAAATATGCCAAAGTAATTGATATTGATGTACATGTACTTTATTACACTTAAAATATGTTGTTGATCCGACAACCTTGGTTCCATCACATTTTGCATGGTTTTCTCGTAAACAAGCTCTTAATACATTTATTTTCCAAGGAATATTGTTTCCACCAACAAACGATATATCGAGCCCACTTTTTAAGAAAAATTATGCCGATTGTTAGGCCGTCCTTGCCACAGTGATTTTGACTACAAATAATTCCGTTTCATTGATCAAGATATAGGGTTCACGGCGGATGTGAGCGGTCAACAGGAAATGCTCACGAATCCCATCCCACCTCTGGTGTGTTCAGGGGTCCTTATCTGCCAATCTCTCTGTTTTGTATTGCTTGTGGGAGTTAGGAGATTGATCACTGTTCACCTTTCCTGATGAATATTTGTCTCCGGCAGCTGTAATATAACATAATTTGCACACAATGAATTAACACATGTATAGAAAACCTTTGATCCTTATGTTATCATGGGTTAAACAATGTTATTGTGATACATATATATATATGTGATATATTTTACAACCTCATTATAAGCATTGTGACATTATGACCAGTCAACAGGGTATACTTACTCCTCCTAGGCACCTGGTTTCACCTCTGGTATATCCAGGGGTCCGTGTTTGGCCAGCTTTCTATTTTATATTGCTTACAGGAGTTATGAGATTGATCACTGTTCCTTATCTTCACTTTTCATTGTGACATTACAGGTTAGACAACCGTGTTATTATAGATAATTATGGACTGTTCAGCAGGGATACATTACAAATTATCAGGTCTTAGTAGGATTAAGACCCCAGGGTACCTATGAATCAGAGGGTGATAACCCTACCTAGTCCTGGTCTAAAGACCATAAACTGAGAGTAGACTTAAGTCAAAATATTTTTCTTCCCAATTGTTATTTGTGACCGTTAGTGTTGACGCTGAAGTAAATGATTAACGATCTTGCATAAATTCAATTATTTTTAATAGAAATTTCTCGCTTACAAGTGCCATTTTACAAGTATGGACTGTTTCGCAGGGAGACATAACAAATTATCAGGTCTTAGTAGGGTTATCATACGAGGGCGCCTATGCGCCCGAGGGTGATAACCCTACTAAGACCTGATAATTTATGTCTCCCTGCAAAACAGTCGATAATAGTTTTATTATCCTGAAGAATCTGAACGTTAAAAAATATCACACATTTATTGACTTGTACCATGTATCTTTTTTTTTTATTTAAAACGTCAACAAATTCGTAATAACTTTCTCTACAGAACATTCTGATAACTTTTCAATAGTTTTCGAGAGATGAAACCAATGTTACCCTCAACTTCATACATTATTTTGTTTTACACTCAATCTCATATATATATATATATATATATATATATATATATATATATATATATTAACGAAAGCAAAACATTGAGGTTTGAAAAAGTTAACCAAGCGAAAGCTTTCAATTGTGACGTCACAGTAGAATGACACAAAAACATAACGTCCAACGTTCAAATTTCGAAACATATTTCAAGACAAAAACGTAAACATCAATTGAAAAGCAAAATTGCACCAGAATGGAAACATTTTTCTTCTGGATTGTTATTTGTGACTGTTAATATTGACCCTGAAGTTTATGATTAACGATCCCGCATATTTTCAATTATTTTGAAGAGCTTTCTCGCTTGTGCCATTAGACGTTATCCTCCAAAGGGAGACAACACAGTTATCACCTTGCACGCGAGAGAGACATCACGAATTGTCTCCCTCCACGTGACCAATGAAATTGACTCAATTATTCTGAAGGATAATAATACTCCTTTGAGACCATAGGTTTGACAGCGTCATTGTAATCAGGTTAGACCACGTCACTGTGATCATTGTGATATTGTTGGGTAGACTTCCTTATTGTAATGGTTATCATTATACATGTTAAGTTAGAATACATAATTGTGATCCTTGTGACATCACAGATTACCTAACATTGTTATGATCATTTTGATATCATAGGTTTGACAACCTCAACATGATCCTTGTAATATAGATTAGACAAACATAAGAAGACGATGACATTGAGATTCGTGTGATATCATAGGTTACTTTTTAATCGAGAAAAAGTAATTAACGTAATTTCATTGGAATGGGTTTACTGTGAATTAAAGGATGTTGTTTATTATCGGTACTATCAATTACTGCTACTTTCTCGTTGATATGGTCGATCATAACGCAATCAATTCATCGGAATTTGACAATGCAGATGATAGTATTTTTCTATGCTGCACACGATTTAACATGACATAAGTACGAAATTGAAGACCAATTTTGTCAACAATCTAATGACACTGAAAGAAATAACTATCATGGAAACACAGCAAAACATTCCAATGTGAAGGAATATTACATTGTAAAAATGACTAGGACTTTCAGACCTTTCATTTGTAAACAACACAATGCAGTACAAACGTGGATTGAGTTAACATTTACATACGAATGTATTACAACCTGGTGGGCCATATATTTCTGATGTACACATGGTACATGGTGAAAATAAAAAAAAAAACCAACACATAAAACGAAATAACCTTTATCAAAGCTGTTAATGCATACTTAGAAAACGTGCCTGGGATTTGAAATCATTACTTTACAAACTAAACTCCTTTATAACAGGATACGTCATGGGCGAAAATTACGGTATATAAAATGAAATACCCTTTACGAAAACAGGAAGTATAGACATTTTGATAAAAATGGCTAGACACGACGCGGAGGATTATTTTCACCGTGTTCTAGAGTTAAATCATAACACCGAAGACCACCGTCCATGTTTCATCGGAAGCGTGACCAGTGCTGGTCATGATTTGTTTTGGATTACGGTGGAAAAAGATGGAGGAAGAGCAATTGAAAGCAGAAAATACGACTACAATGGGCAACTACTAGAAGAGCATAGTCTACCTATGTGTACTGGTAACCACATCATAACTTCTCAAGGTTACGTGTATTTATACGATGGGTCTAGTAAATCAATAGATCTTGTCCAAGGTGATAAGACTTTTACCATTGCCTCGTTGAAGGATCTTCAGTTGAACATCTACGGGATGGTATGTGGAATGTATTGTAGTGGATCGAGCATTATTTTTCTGACCATGTCTAGTGCCCCGAAGAAGTATGGAATGATACTGCGTTTCGACATTGCTTGCGGGCACGTGAGCACAATTCAATATGATTCCAATGGTCGCGTGCTTTACAAAAGCCCACAATGCACTGTTGAAAATCAGAACAAAATAATGTGCAGTGTCGATTTTGATGGAATCATTTTATTTGATCGAAATACTAGCCAAAAAATACAGTGTGCTGAAATATTATGTCCTCGATATGTTGCCAGCTTCCAAAATCAATTTCTGATTCAGTACGAAACTAACTATCACCAAAATGTTGGATTGCTTTCTGAATGTGGTGACCTCTTGTCGTCATTGCAAATTACGCTCGGTGGTATTCGTGTCTTTTATTCTGATGACAACGAAGATGTCCTTTTTGTAATCAAAGATGGTTCAGTGATGCAGAGAATGCCTTTAAGATTCTAAACATTTAAGATGACTATAAATATAAGAAAAGTTCTGCTTATTTAAAACAAAGATTTTATCACCATTGAATCATCTCATGTGATCAGAATGCAAAGCATATCTTGTTTGAAATTGTGTTATACATGGATTTCTATTTCCATTTGATTGTATGCCATATTATATCACATTACCCTCCAGTCAGAAGGTTTAGTGGCATAGGCGTATATGATAATTATAGTGTTAAATGGAGGAAGTGAATGGCTTATTTTACGTCACAAATGTCAACAGCTATTCTACCTATTTTAAAATTCTTTTAACTCGCAAGTCTTTTTTCTTCCTTTCTCAGAAGACCATTCTATGTTTTCCATAGCTGGAATTATCGTTGCCGTCATATATTTTCGGGGTACATACATGCTTTTTCAGACTCATTAATCTATGGAATCTAATTGGGTAAACACACAAAACAAATTTATAGTGTCAAAAATAAACGAATACATGTATTGACATGAAAAATTGATATGAAAGTAAATAATGGATATTGGCATTGGGTAGCAATGTTAGTGGGTGACTTTGAATTTATTTCTCTTAAGAGTGGGTCAAAAACGCTTTTTGAAATATATTCTTGTTTCAACTGTAAAACATTTAATAACATAACTTCCATTGATTTTCCAAAAGGAAATTATATGCATCAATATTATTTGCGAATTTTCATAAATCATTAATACTATATTTACAAATATACTTTTTAACATGTTCAAGAGTTTCGTCCAAAATATATAAAATAAAATTGCTAGATCACCTTAGAGAAATATAAAAGGCGGAAATTTTTTTTGTCACACGGCCAAGTAACTGGATAGATAGCAAACAAGCAATATGCAAGGTCGCCGGTTTCGATTTACTACGTTTTTCTTCTTTATGAAAACATGCTGAATTGACTTGTTTGAAGCATATGTACTGTACACAATTCAATCAGTGTACTTCCTTGGTCGATGGCGAAGTGATTCATAATTCGTCAAATACCTGTAAAGAGTTCCCCATGATTTATAACACACATGACATAATTTCGTCCTCGTATTATGTAACGTATGTTGTCTAGCATCTTAAGAACCTTTCTACAATAAACAAGTGCTATTAGAGTTTTAACAGTCTCGTTGAAAGTCTGCATTTCACAAATCATATGGTCGTTATAACAATCTAGTTTGCCAATACAACCTGTCATTGGTTCTGTCTTCATATCAGTGAAATATTCTCAAAAGGGACGTTAAGCAATATTCAATTAATTAATCATTGGTTCAAATACTGTCTGGTATGTTTCATATTAAATGATATACCATTCTTTTCACACTGAGTTTGACTGAGGATTGCTCCGTTTACCTGATCAAAATATATGGCTCACGGCGACAGGGGTTGCTTACGCTTCCTAGACACTGATCACAACTCTAGTATATCCAGGGGTCCTTGTTTCCTTAATCTTCACGAGATTTGTCAAGGCTGGATATTTGGATTAACGCCTCTTCCGAATCTCAGACCAGTGTCACACAAAGTAATTCGGGAAATCAAGTCTGAACTTCAGTCGCTTGCTGCGATAAAAATGGGTTAAATTAAATCTCTTATGCGCTTCAACTTTTCGCTTTAGACATCTTATTAACTCCTTATCACAATTTTCTTACCTTTGCATGGTGTAAATCCCACAGTGAATAAAGTTGTCTATTTTTGAAGCCGTTGCAAATGACCATCATTTATTTTTACCTTCTCAACAAGGAAAAGTTCCGATAGTTTTGGGCGCCCTGAAATATATTTGTTAAAAATATACAATTTTCTTTTTATTGCATTTAATTGTTATGTTTAAATGCTTTGTGTAAAGTAATTATCATTCAGTAAGTTCCGTATTTTCAGTGGTAGTACAATCACTCATTGAATAGAATATCGGAAGTATTATCTTGAAATAGAAAAATCCATAAATGAGCTAAATTCTGGCATTCTGTAGCTCAGTTTTTGTTACTGGATAACATTGAAGTGTCTAATGAAATAACACATTTTAAGTGAGCATATAATATATCATCGTGATCAAACAAATGTCGCAATAAACCAAGTTCAAACAAAAGGACGTAAACTGACCAAAATATACAAAATTAATTGGCTGGGACAACTTAATGCAAACTATGACTAGGTTTGCAAATGAGAAAATAAATATGTAAATAAAACAAATTGATCAATATTTATTTAAAAACACTAATGATATAAAAAAGGTGGCGCACAAAAAAGGCCACAAAGCAATGGAATATGCGAGCAAGTCGCATTTTAGTTGTTGCGCCACCCAAGGAATGGCGGTTAAATCATCCGAACCCTAAATGACAATGTAATGGATAACTTTAAGTTAAATGAACAAGACAAATAATGACTAGATACAGATATGAAGAACGCAATCGAGACAAAACCAATTTACTCATAAGGCATGTATGAAGCAATGCAAATTTAAACTCTTGAGCAGCAGATAAATCCGCCACAATTTCGACAGTATCTGAAAACTTGAACAGCAGTCAACTACTAGCCTGCTCAAGATTAAGTAAATTGCACAAATCTAGTTTCTACAATAGCTAAATATTTTTGAGCAGCAGTTAACTACTGGCCTTCTCAAAATTAATTAAGTACAGGTATAGTTTTTACAAATAACTGAAACGTTTTTGAGCAGCAATCAACTACTGGCCTGATCCAGATATTGTAAGCATAGGTATAACTCCTTCAATATCTCACATTATTGAGCAGCAGTTAAGTACTGGTCTGCTAAGATGTATATCAAATATCTGATTTGTCTACAATATCACTTAGCCAACCGATCACTCTGGCTTTTAAAGAAAGAAAGAATTAATGCGAATATTGAGCTTAACAGCATTCGACTGCCCTCTTCCAAGCTGCTGAATGTAATTTTCAGAATAGCCTAGGTTTGCTGCTTCTGTTGCAGCTCCGATCCGAAAATGTTCACTTTTGTATTGATCTGGATTAAGGTTACACTATGCAAGAGCCAATTTGGGTTGCTGTACTACAATGGAGTGCATGACTGGAGTTCTAGATTGAAAGGAAAACGGGGGCCAGATGTGTGTCGAAAGGTATTGATGTACATTGTAAGGCTTGTACAGAACATATGGTGGAATTTGTACTTGATAACAAAATTGTAATAGGTTTGTTATTTTGCATGGTCTTGAGATGTTTAAGAATGATTTGAACTCCTTCACCTGGTACAAAGGTAATGTCATTTCTTTGTAAAACAAGATCAAGAACTTTGTTGCTACGAGAAACCAACTCACCAAACCTAAGCAACCATGAAACGCTAAAAGGAAAATCCCTCGCAACAACAATATACAATTTTCTTCAACCAATGTATGTTGTAAAGCAACTAAAATCCACTTCAATATTGGTATAGTAATAGGTAACCTAGTGTCTGAAGTCTTTCGCAAATTCTGAGTACCTTTAACAATTTTCCAAATTGCAAAATGATGGGTATTATCAATTACATTGTACATTTTGTGTACGTAAGTAATTGCAGAGATATGTGAATTTTTTTTTTTGGAATGGACTGAAACTTTGCATATGTAAGTGACTTATGAACTTGCGAATGAGAGTCAAAAACAGGGGAAGTTAAATGATGTTGAGGTTGAATTACAGAGGTCGATGAGTAGAGCCCAACACGGCAAAATACGCTTTCTTTGTTGATGCAGATAATGCTTCGCAAAGTAACATCTGTGATACTGATGTGGAATGTAGATCATGTGAGAAGGCAGAGTTGTTGTTCGCTGATTCAACCATGGAGCTATTGTCCTTGCGTCCAGGAATTTAAACCATGACAGGTGATCAGCATTGCAATTATGATATCCACGAATATGTTTTGCTTAAAACAATTATACAGTGAATCAAAGGTGTTGAAGCTAACTGCCAAACTAAACGTATGATTTTTTTTATTTGTCTTTACTTGATTGTTTATTGGTTGTTTCAACCCCATCCATATTATCTGAGAAAAAGAGAATTATGTGAATCTAAAATTTGTAACCCTAGAACTCGAGAGCACGAGCAATAGGAAAAACCTCTTTTATGGTAATATGACAGGACTTATGTTCATCAAGCCAACCAGTTGCAAACCATTTGGACACTAAAACAGCAGCATTTCCTATTGAGCCTGAAGCATTACTAAACATGTTCAACTCGTTTGCCAAAACACTGATCATGTAAGAAAATGGGTTTCCATTTAAGTTTTCAATAAATTGCTGTCATGTTTTAATGTTGTTTTCAGCCCCAGATGTGAGTTTGATGAGGTGATGTGGCTTTTCCACATGACAAGTGAGATCAATGCGTCTTTTAAAAAACGCCCGTAATGGGGAGACAACTAGGCAAAGTTCAAAAGCCGAATGAGAGACTGAAGGTCGTGTAGAGATATTTTCTTCTTCATATATGTTGTTACAAGCAGGATCCGCAGGCATTTTAACATTTTACAGGTAGGGGACTTTCCATTGTCGCAGGATCTATTTCAATCTCAGACATAGTTAGAACTGTTGTTAAGAAAACTGTTTTTGATTTCTTTATAGGGATACAAATTTTCGCACACAGATTTGCAAAACAGAGAACATCCTGGATACATTTGTCAGAATTGGGTGGTCCAATAAAAAAGAAATCATCTATCAAATTGGACATTTCTGAAGATTGGTACTTATTCATCGTTACACAGTGTAAAACTGAACTGAGAGTGTCAAAGAGCTACGATGAATGGTATATGCAGAAACCAACAGTTCAGAAAGAGTCCTCTGCCGTGGGAGTTGATTGTACTGTCACAATTTGCGAAAGTTGTCATAATTCCACCAGGCAGCGTCCTCATGGTTTGGTGCAATTTCTCAGATAACTGAATCATAGGTTAGTAAATGAGGAGCATCAAGGGTTGTTTTGTTAAGGTAGATGACCATGAATTGGAAAAAGGCTGAAGTCCATTAACCAATAGAAAGATGTGATTGCGCTCTAGAATCTTTTTTTACCACTGAATAAATTTTGCTTTATTTGAATGCACACAGTGTGATCTTTGTGAGTTGGCAAAAGTGTCCTATATTCAATTAATTAATTAGACAAATGTTTTGTTTGATCTCATGTGGGATGTTGCCACCCAAAAGAATACAATCATTAAGAGAAATAGGAACACTAGACTGACAAGACCTTTCTTGAGTTTGTAAACTTATTATTAGCAATTAGGCAAATGCTGATGTTATCGCTTAAGGAAACAAGTAACATCTGTCATTATTATGTTAAATGCTTTAAATAAAGTATAGTATTTAATAAATAGATATAAATACCATCTCTGAGTCATTGTTTGTAATAAATAAGCAATAAATCTGATAAAGCAATGATTAAGTGTAATCATCAACCGTAATATACAAGTTAAATTTTGCTGATTGCAGATAATGGAAAATTTAGCATGTATGATAACAGTAGTGACTATAATAATGGCCGATGAATGATCAAACTGGTAGGAATTTAGCATCCAACACAATAAACGTGACATAGAAATGCCTTTAACCAATAGCATGACACGCTAGATACCAAATTATCATATCTTGGTGGAAATAATAAAATCAGCATCCGTTACAATAAACATAGCGTCAAAATGCTGTTCATAATCCTTAGCATCCAATGCAATAAATGTGACGTAAAAATGCTTTTAGTCATCAGCATGACATAAAAAAACTGGCTAGGTATCACGCAATCATATATAAGCCAGAAATAATAGATTCAACATCCGTTACAATAAACGCAACGTCAAAATGCTGTTATAATAATTGACACATTTAACATGCATTTTAACAATGATGGCCACAATAATGACAAATGAATGACCAAGATGACAAAAGACTTAGCATCCGACACAATAAACGTGACGTAAAAATGCTTTTGTCATCAGCATGAAACAAAACCGGCTAGCTACCAAATACTCATCATTGAATGGTATTATCTCTCCTGAAATATAAAAATCAGCATCTGTCACAACAAACGTGACATCAAAATGTTGTTTGTAACCGTAATAACCTATAATGGCGTATTTCATTGAATATATTGCCAAAGTACATAATTTTAAAAACACTAATTAAATGGCCTGACGAAAGTAGTATCACGTGATCAAAATTTTTCAATTGACAAATCCAAATTTTAATATTTATCTTAAAATATAGCTTCATACTACAATTTAGCTGTGAAATATGAAGGATTTCACTCTTCAAACTTTGTAAATATTTTTGCATTGGGCGTGTGTCCACAAAGGGATATTGCAGCTATACTCAATCAGCTGCCAGGTACGAGAGGTTTTTATCCCAGAACCCCCCCCCCCCATGATGTCAAAAGTAAACATTGTCCTGTGAAGTACACAATGAGCGTTGTATAATATTGAGTTCAATCACTCTGTCATTATATTGGGAATATGTACAGTACATGTGGAGATCTTCTTAGGATTTGTTCAATGAGAACTTTCTTCATTCTGCGTCAAAACATTAGAAAGTTCGCAAAAGAATATATGAACGGAACGATCTCTGAAACTGACCTTCATTGATGGAATAATTCTTTACTCCTTATCTGTAAAAAGCATATATCTTGTCTTAGAGGAAAAGTATACAGTTCCGGGGTATTCACTAAACGATTAATTGTTCATCCTTCAGCGCATAACATGAAAGACAAAAGTTATCTCGCATCAAAACTAAATTATAATTGTCCTCTGTAGATTGAATATAATCCCGTAAACGTCGAATAAACGAGTGTTCCAGTATCACCACATATAGGCCGCAATTGTCAACACGTGGTGTACCCACCCAATCCATGGTAAAACTCAGTTTGTAATATACATAGAATAGGTAGTACCTTATCAAAGGTGTAAATGGTCGCTAACAAAATTCTGCTCATTTTCAAACAAATGGTGAAAACTTCAAATGACCATATTACTGCTTTCTGATTGGTCAAGAATTGAGGGAAATAATGATATTGAGAGAATACTAACTAATGTATACAATTGAGAATATAAAACAATGTAATATTCCCTTGAATATTTATCTGTTGTGGGATTTACACTATGTAGAGATAAAAAATACATGTTTCATTGTGATAGGGAGTTAATAGGATATCTAAGGCGAAATGTTGAAGCGGACAATAAATTCAATGGAACCCATTTTGATCGCAATAAGCGGCCGAAGTTCAGGCAAGATTTCCCGAATCACTTTCTGTGACACTGGTCTGAGATTCAGAAGAGGCATCAATTCAAATATTCAGCCTCGACAAATCTCGCTGAAATTAGTGTTTGTCCAACTCTTAATTTTGTATTCCTTACAGGAATTGTGAGATTGATCACTGTTCGTTATCTTCACCTTTTCAAAATTCATTTTATTATCTGTTCTAAAATCTCATACACTCTTCTTTGTTGTTGAAATTTGTTTAGACATTCAAATGGAATAATAACATGCCGATTAAATAGAAGTATGTAATTGGTACTTAGAAAAGACTCTCAACACATTTATTTATAAATTCCAGATCCACCTCGGCAAACATTCTAACAAACATGACTATTTTGCTTCCGTAAATGAAAAGCGTTACAAGGTAAATCTAAACTACTTTCTGAATATATCTAAGGTTATTTTTTATGCGTTTGATGAAGACAATGAAGATAATGAATGGTGATGATAATCGTATACATTAGATAAAGTATACAAGGTCGAGAACAGAGCACACAGGCTCCTGAAAACACCGTCTGGTTTATTTAGAGACCCGAGAAGTAGACGATTCATCGAGCTCGGAGGACGAAGTGAATCTATAATTTGAAGATCGCTAATTCACCGTATTGATCACATCACATGATTTTTTACTCGTGATGCATTACAGGCTAACATTTGCTATATAGACGAAATCATATATCGAATGAATTGTATAAAATCTGTTTTCCAGGGAATATCATTTTCACCAACAACTAATTGAGCCCAATGCAAAAGAAACGTATAGGAAAGTATTTTTTATTAGATGAAGAATATTTGTCTAAGACAATTGTAATATAATATAATTTACACACAAGAAACGAAGACATGTATAGACAACCTATGTGTGATTCTTCTGACATCATAGGTTAGGCAACCTTATTGTAATATATTTCATACCCTATGTTTGACAACATCATTACAATATTTGTAACATTACAGGTTAGACGACCGTGTTGTTATACTTGTGGTTTGACAACGTAATGTAATTAGGTTAGATAACATCACTGTGATCATTGTGAGTTTGTGTAGACCTCATTATTGTTATTGTCTCCATTATGACATCTTAAGTTAGAAAGTGTCATGGATACCTCGTGATATAATAGGTAAGATAACTTTATTATGATCCTTTGCTATCATAAGTTCGACAACCTCAGCGTGCTTCTTGTGATATAGGTTATACAACGTCATTGTGATCTTTGCGACATTACTCAAACCCCCAAAAAGATTCATCTGGTATCATGAGCTAAAACAACCTCATTGTAATATCATAGATTAGCTTTTGATCAAGAAAAAAAATGATATCCTTGTATTCGTTGTAATGGGTCTACTGTAAATTGAAAAGAAATATATATCGTTTAATATTGAAACTATTAATCATTCCTATTTTTCATATATAATTATAGAGTAATCATTCCATCGAATTTGACGATCCAGATGCAGTCTGTTGGGATTTCCATGAGCAAAAATTGTGCTCCTTTGTTAGGTGATCTGTTTTTATATTTATATGAAGTAGAATTTATTCAAAACTTCTACGTGAGAAGAAAAAATCTCTTGCTGTGGCCTTCAATTCGACATATAGATATATCGACGACGTTTTGTCTATTATCAATAATGTTTTTCATTCATATATGTATGTCGATTCGATATATCCATGTGAGGTCGAAATAAAAGACACCGCCAGAGTCGTCCACGTCTGCTTCATAATTAGATATTTTATTGAAAGTAGACATTAACGGCAAACTGACAACTCAGGTGTATGACAAACGGGATGATTTCAGCTTCTCCATCGTCAACTTCCCATATTCATGTAGCAATATTACATTATCACCTGTATATGGTTATTTTATCTTTCAACTGATTCGATATACAAGAGCCTGTTCTGCGCATGGTCAGTTTTTAAATAGATGCAAGCTACTGACATACAAGTTCATGGTACGGGGGTTCCAACAGTCTCGATTAAAGTAAGCATTTTGCAAATTCTATGATCGTTATACTCGTAAAGATCTAACTTGCCAATGCAACCTATCATTGGGTCAAATGCTGCCTAACCTGTTTCATACCGATTATTAGATCGTTCTTGGCACACTGATTTTGACTACGGATAACTCTGTTTACCTGATCAGGATATAGGGCTCGCGGGTACGTTAAGGCAGGTTACGAAAATCTTTACTGGGATAAAATCCGCGAAACAATGTGACGTCATAATTGAAATAAGTATAACACTAAGTATTCATCAAATTCCGATTTAATTTTTATGTACGCGTGTATGTTAAGACAGGTCATGCTTCATTTATGCACGTAAACTGCATAATTTTTAAAATATATCTTACACAGAGAGAGGGAGCTACTAACTCTTAAAACTAGTTTTGGTTGTTTACATGAGAACATTTTGTATCATAACAACATGACAAACATGCGCTTCCGTATGACGTCATGGCATGACTGTTATAAATATATCATGGAGGTACCTTAATAGAAAATGTAAAAGTAACACACTATCCCAAGATTTAAATATTGGTCTAAATGGCGATAATGACGGTAAAACACCCATAGTATATCAGAATTACTGACAGAATCCTACCACTTTCAATAAGAAATAATTATTGAAGATTTAAACACGAAGCCATCTAGCCCATGTTTTACATTTTGCACTGATGGCGGATGCTATGCAGTTTTCTTTAAAAGTTTTCTTAACAGACGATTCTATCAGTAATTGCCGTGGACATTAGTTTATGACCTTTCAAACGGTGTATAAAAAGTCTCTAAAAGTATGCGGCCTAATGTGCTACTTTTGCAGTTTTATTTCAGTCCGTGACAGAGGAAAATCGGATCGACATGCTAAATGGAATGTTTTCTCCGTTAAACAAAATTGTTTATGAAAGATATCAGCATGCCTTCTTAATATCAATAAATTCTCAGCGTTTCACATATATATTCCATATATCCCATGTCATATATTTCAAATACTCCACATTTTGTCGATATTTGCATGTCACATATAAACAAATTCCTTGCATGTGTCAACGTCACTCGATGTATAGTCATGACGTCATCAGTTTACTTTCATATCGATCAGACAGAAATTACACAACAGCAGTATAGCATTTCGAATTCCGTTGGATCTTAGTATCTGCATGGTTTATTCTATGCATAAATAAAACTTGAATAAAAAATAAAATCGGAATTTAATATATACTTAGTGATATACTTATTTCAATTATGACGTCACATTGTTTCGCGGATTTCATCCCAGTAAAAATTTTCATAACCTGCCTTAACGTACCCGCGTAAGTTTTATTCATGCATGAAATAAACCATCAGCTACTAAGATCCAAATAAGTATGGCTTGTTATAAGTTGCTGTCGTGCAATTTCTGTCTGATCAATATGAAAGTAAACTGATGACGTCATAATTATACACCGAGTGACGTTGACACAGGTAAATAATTTATTAAAGTGTGCCGTGTAAATATCAACAAAATGTGGAGTATTTGAAATATATGGCATGGGATATATGGGATATATATGTGAAACGCTGATACTTTATTGATATTATGAAGGTATGTTAATTTCATTCAGTGACAACTTTGTTTAACGGGGAAAACATTCCATTTAGCATGTCGGTCCGATGTTCGTCTGTCACACACTGAAATAAAGCTACAAAAGTAGCACACAACTCTGCATACTTTTAGAGAATCTTTATACACCATGTGGAAGGTCATAAACTAATATACACGACAATTACCAGGGGCGGATCCAGGAATTGCGGTTACGGGGAGGGGGCGCCACTTTATGAAGCATGGGGTCTGGGGGGTGAAGCCCTGGTGGGGGCCCAGGGGGCGAAACCCCCGGAAGCTCCTGAATTTTACAGATTTTATAGGCTTGAAATACATCTCCTATTTTTTTGTTGTACTATTTTCTATCATTTTTTATGAAGTGAAATTAATAACATGATTCAAATTTTAAGGGTTTTTGGAAAAAATTAAGTTCTCCCAATAAAGTAATTCAAGAAATCAATAGATTTTATCATTTAGTTCTCCGGGAGTGGAAGAAATTATTGCTTCTAACATTGTTAAGTACATTTTTCTAAACAAGATACCAAGATTTACGTTAAGTTTGAAAAAAAAATTGGGGGGGGGGGGAGTTGCGTCCCCCTTAAATCCGCCACTGATTACTGATGTAATCGTCTCTTATGAAAGCTTTTGAAGAAAACTGCATAGTATCAATGCAAAATGTAAAATGTGGGCTGGAAGGTTTCGTGTTTAAATATTTAATAATTATTTCTTACTGAAAGTGGTAGGATTCTATCAATAATTCTGATAAACTATGAGTGTTTTTGCGTCATTATCGCCAGTTAGACCGATATATATAAATCCTGGGGTAGTGTGCTACTTTTCCATTTTCTCTCAAGGTACATCCGAAATCTATTTATAACAGTCATGCAATGACGTCATACAGAAGCGCATGTTCATCATGTTGTTATGATTCAAAATGTTCTCATGTATACCACCAACTAGTTTTCAAAGGTTAGTGGCTCCCTCTTTCTGTGTAGGACAGATTTTAAAAAAGTATGCAGTTTACGTGCATAAATGGAGCATAACCTGCCTTAACATACCCGCGCTCACGGCGGGTATGACCGGTCGACAGGGGATGCTTACTCCTCCTAGGCACCTGATGCCGCGTTTCTGGTGTGTCTATTAGTCCGTGTTTGCCCAACTATTTATTTTGTATTGCTTATAGGAGTTATGATATTGATCACTTTTCGTTATCTTCACCTTTCATTGGATATTCTACAATTAGTCAAACAATCATTTTTAGAAGCTTGCTACAATGTAGCAATAAAACGAAGCTGAAATATAACGAAGAAATTACCGTGGAAAGACCGTAAAACATTTTAAAAAGTGCAAAAGTGTTACTACTCGGCGCGCCAGGTACCTTTGATCTACACGTGATATATAGTACATATTGAAAGAGAGAACCTTTATCAAAAGTAAATGCATACCCATCTATAAAAATACCTGCGACTTAAAATCACTGCTTGATTAACGGAACTAATTTATAACCGGATACGTCATGGGCAAAGATTACTGAATATAAAAAGAAATGCATGTACCATTTACCAAAGCTTGGAGTATATACATTGTAATAAATATGGCTAGACATGATGAGGAGGAACAATTTCACGGTGTTCTAGAATTGAATCATCGCTCAGAAGACCATTGGCCATGTTTCATCGGAAACGTGACCAGTGCTGTCAATGGTTCGTTTTGAATTACGGTGGAAAATGATACAGGAAGAGCAATTAAAAGCAGAAAATATGACTACCATGGGCAACTGTTAGAAGAGCTTAGCCTGCCTATGTTTACTGGTCACCATATCATAACTTCTCAAGGTTCCGTTTATTTCTACAAAGAATCTACTAAGACAATTGAACTTATCCAAGGTGATAAGACCTTTACCGTGGCTTCTTTGAATGATCTTCCGTTGTACACCCACAGGATGGTATGTGGAATGTATTGTAGTAGATTGAGCGTTATTTTTCTGACCATATCTAGTGAACTAATGGAGTATGGAGTAATACTGCGTTTTGATATTGCTTGTGGGCACGTGAGCACAATTCAATATGATTCCAGGGGTGACATGCTGTACAAAAGCCCACGATGCACAGTTGAAAACCAGAACAAAATAATATGCACTGTCGATTCTCACGGCATCATTTTATTTGATCGAAATACCAGCCAAAAAATCCAGTGTGCTGAAATTCCGTCTCCTCGATATGTTGTCATCTTCAAAAATCAATTCGTCGTTCAATACGAAACTAGCTCTCAGCAAAATATTGGATTGCTCTCTAAAACTGGGACCCTCTTGTCGTCATTGAGAATCCCGCTTTGTGGGATTCGTGCCATGTGTTATGATGACGAAGATGTCCTATTCGTCATTAAAGATGGTTCAGTGATGAAGAGAATGCCTGTGAGATTCTAAAGATTTGATTTGACTTCTTCAAAGTACTGATTGTTTGAAACAGTTTTGTCGCTATTGAATGACCCCATGTGACATCAAGATCCAAGACATATCTTGTTTGAAATAGTGTAAAACATGTATTTCTATTTGCATTTTATTTTATGTTTTATCATATCATATTACCCTCCAGTCACGAATTAGAAAATATATGGATCTTCTGAGACACGTACTAAAACAATTGACTTTACACGAATCAAGTGTTTCGATGGTGTGACACGAGGTTATGGTATTGAAGTGATTAATTTAATTTATCAATAGATTGATTGATAGCTGCTTGCCTCATAGACAATCTATTTGCAATTTACAATTATGCAGGTTGATTATTTTACAAGACGGGACTTTCACGATACAGACCCGATCTGAGTTTTATCGCACATTGAACGTAATTTGGAGGGCAAGTCACTTCCAAATTACAATAGAAACTAAGTAAAAAAAAAGTATGGAATACTTCATTTTCTATCAAATTTCTGCATTAAGATGTTATTAATCAAAGAAAGGAATCACTAGAACCATTTATAAAAATATGCGTTTGACTAAATTATGTGAGTTGGCGAGAGATATAAACCTGGGGAATATATTGAGGATATCGGTAAAACTTCACACCTTCCATCCAATGATACGTCTAAATGCGCATTTTGCCTTCCATCTAATTTACACCCAGGTACGAAGCAAACCGTCTGTATCGATGTCAACTTTGCCGAACAATTGTTACTATCACGTAACCGCGGTGTATAAACGTCAATTCTAATCGTTCGTTCCGGCACATCCCGAAAGTTCTGTATTGAGGATTTGAATATATCCCCTAAATTCTATTGCGTTTATATGACACGATAAGTAGAAAAGAGAAAACGCCTTTGTCTCTGTGGAGGACGTACCAGAAGTTTTTTTGTCGAATTCCAGGGTTGTATTTGGTGAAAAAACCAGGGGTATATCTTGTTTTTTGCTTTTATTTACGACCGATAATAGAGTGGCTCGATCGTAGTTATCAAGGATCATTTACATATTTTGATTTATTTCATTATTACTATAGCCCTATTTTGATTAGAAAGTACATTTACATCACCAGTGTTTCTCATATGACGTATGGTATTACTTTAATAAATCCTTTAAAAACGGAAATATTCTGTGCATTTTTCATTCCAACCATTGAAACGTGAATTTAGGTTTGAGGTACGTTTTAAAATCTAAGAGTTGCCTCAAATCGCTTTCCTTTATACACCTTAGTATCCAAGAAATGTGTTTCATTCACCGATTATTTATATATGAATTCAAGTAGTTGATGAGTAGAATTTGCTATAGTGAATAAATTATGAATTTCTTTTTCTTCACCATGAAATATGATAAAGCTATCGTCACGATAACGCCCGGGGTACGTTATGCGATGTTTACCTGGAAATTTGTTTATAATTTCCTTGGTTATCTGATATAATCAGATACCACATACAGATGGGGAACATTTAGACCTCATAGCACATCCAATGATTTGTCTGTAAACTTTTGAATTAAATTTCAAAAAATGTTATTTTCCAAAATTGATGTGAGGGGAAAACTCAGATCGTAAGTGGATGGTGTATTAATAGCATAGACAGATTTGTTTGATTTACTACAGTAGATTTCTACTGCCATAACTATTATTGGGAAGTGATGTAACACCACAACCTGTATCCGAGAAGGGATACCCTATGCCATATCTGGCGGGAAATATCTACCTTTACTAAAGTGGCAAATGGATTGCCATCCAAACCTCGGAAATTTCGACCTGAATAAGGCATTCCAGGAAATGTGGAAAACCAAGACATGGAACATTAAGGGCAAAGCGCTTAAACAAACGGTTGATTTCCAAGACAACAAGATTGAAGTGGGAAACAACAATTTCTGGGGGATCAGGAAGGATGCACTGAATAAAATAGGGAATACGAACCCTTGGGTCGGAATGTCCAACACTATACTTAGCGAAAATATGATGAGGTCAAAGGAAGAAGTAGACAGACGTTTACATCAGTTCAAAATGGAAATCAGGTCCGAAAAAGGCCGGACAGGGGACTCAAACATTTTTCAACATTGAGAACCCCAATCAAAAAATCAGGATGGAAAAGTTATCACCCCTATTAAATGCGATATTGATGTCTTGCAGTCACTTTACAGTATCTCATTTTTTTGCGCCGTGAAACAGTTTGAAACAATCTCAAATTGTGTATATAACAAGAAAATATATGTATTGAAATTAGAATAAGTCAAGTAGATACGAACATACATCTACAATCAGATTAGTAATTAAAATCAAATGGCTAAATCAATGATGAAGATAACTCAATTAGGGTAATGCAATCACGATTACATAAATTTATCACATGACAAAAGCACATGGTACATACATGTATGTACACCCAATCTCAAATTAATCGTGTTGTCTCCTCAGTCCTCCGCCATTCGCTTACACAATGACTAAGCGTTTCGATTGGAAGAAGAAATCATTGTATAAAAAGCACAGAACAATAAACAAAAAAGGTCACAAATTACGAAAATACAGTGCTGAAATTCTTGTATATAGAGAACATGTGTTTAACGTCAAATCTGATGAATTATCTGATGATGAACATATTTTGCTAACCAAAGGACTCTATTTCATACCTACTCCAATCATTAGAATTTCAGAAAATCTTCTGACTCGAGATTGCAATGAATTTGCTAGAAAATTAAAATGTAAAGTTTAGAAATATTGCTGAAGACAACAAAATGCATTAATTCCACACAAATATCGGATTTGAGCCGAGTAGTCATATCGAACTAAATCAAACTTACATTGACAAAACAAAACTAGAATTGTCGTCTATTCAGACACCAAACATTAAGGACAGTTTGAGTGTTTGAGAACGGCGATCTTTAACAGATCGAGAAAAACGGAAATATATCATAATAATAAAATCAATAAAACAGTATGCGCGTTATCATGCGTAAATCTGATTATACTAAAGAAGGAGAACGACAATTAAATTACAAATACTATTTTCATGTAAAACTTATACGGTACCAATTTTGATGCACCAGATGCGCATTTCGACAAATAATGTCTCTTCAGTGATGCTCAACCGAAATGATTGAAATCCGAAATAACTATAAAGTTTTAGAGCTAAATATAGCCAAAAACAGCGTGCCAAAAAAGTGCAGCCAAATTCGTCTAAGAGCTATGCATGAGGGAGATAATCCTTAATTTTGAAATGAATTTCTAAATTTTATAACAGCAATTAAATATACATCCGTATTTTCAAGCTAGTAACGAAGTACTTAGCTACTGGGCTGTAGAGACCCTCGGGGACTAACAGTCCACCAGCAGAGGCCTCGACCCAGGGGTCAAAATGTAAAACTTATACGGTACCAATTACGAGTTTTTCTACAAGAAAAGCACCATAATACGAGATTGGGCAAACTATATCAAACTATATCTATATTTTATTGAAAGTAGACATTAACGGCAAACTGACAACTCAACTGTATGACAAACGGGATGATTTCAGCTTCTCCATCGTCAACTTCCCACATTTATGTAGCAATATTCCACTATCACCTGCATATGGTGTTTATATATCTCAACTGATTCGATATGCAAGAGCTTGTTCTGGGTATAGTCAGTTTTTAAATCGAGGTAAGCTATTGACAAACAAGTTGATGGTACAGGGATTTCAACAGTCTCGATTGAACTCAGTATTTCGCAAATTCTATGGTCGTTATAACGATGTAGTTCGTCAATACAACCTCGCATTGGGTCAAATGCTGTCTGACGTGTTTCATACCGATTGTTAAGCCGTTCTTGGCACACTGATTTGACTGCGGATAACTCCGTTTACCTGATCAGGATATGGGGCTCACGGCGGGTGTGACCGGTCAACAGGGGATGCTTACTCCTCCTAGGCACCTGATCCCACCTCTGGTGTGTCCAGGGGCCCGTGTTTGCCCAACTACCTATTTTGTATTGCTTGTAGGAGTTATGAGATTGATCACTGTTCGTTATCTTCACCTTGCTTCTACCCAAAATTCATAAAATTGATCAAGACGTTTTTCATGAAAACAAACGTAATGATTGATGCAATACGCCAGTATTTCCATCAGACGACCAATCATTTCTCAAACAGTTGCACCTACGAAAAAGATAAGTCAGTATGTTAATTATTTTCTGACACGAATAGTGCATAAATTAAGCACTCTCACCATAGACAGCCAAGACTTTGTCACACAAATCAAGCGTTTGAGACTTAGCAGCGACTGTATATTGGTCAGGTTTGTTACATAAACTTGCAATTTGAGGAATTAATTACTGCAGTAGAAACATATTATAGTAATTTGGACAAATATGTCTATGCATATATTATACCATCCAATGACGATCTGAGCGCTTTCTTTTCAGATTGATTTTGAAATATATTTTTTAATTTAATTCAAAAGTTTACAAACAAATCATTGGATGTGCTATGGGGTCTAAATGGCCCCCATCTGTATGTGATATCTGATTATATCAGATAACCTAAGACATTATAAACAAATTTCCAGGTAAACATCGCATAACGCACCATGATCGTTATCGTGACGATGTCTTTATCATATTTCAAATTGAAAAAAAGAAAGAAATCCACGATTTATTCACTTTAGCAAATTCTGCTCATCAACTACTTAAATTGATATACATGTATGCAATATCAGTAAATGAAATGCATTTCTTGGACACTATGGTGTATATAGGAAAGCGATTTAAGGCAACCTGCATCCTGCCAACACGTTGTGAGACTTGAAACGAATAAGTGCACAATTCCTTCAGTTTTTAAGGGATTGATCAAAGTTGAAACCATACGCCATACGAGAAACACAAGTGATGTAGATGTAAGATTTCAAGTCATACATTTTCTTATTGAAAGAAACAACTTTTATGAAAGAGTAGATGTATACCTATAAAAATACTTGCGATTTAAGATCACTACTTTGTTAACGGAACTACTTTATAAAGGGATTCGTCATGGGCAAAGAGTACTGAACATGAAAAGAAAATACCGTTTACCAAAGCAGAGGTGCATGAAAGGCGAAAATAACGAACAGTGATCATTTGCAAAACTCCTATAAGAAATACAAAATAGATAGTTGTACAAACACGGACCCCTGGACACACCAGAGGTGGGAGCAGGTGCCTAGGAGGAGTAAACATCCCCAGTCGACCGGTCATACCCCCGTGAGACCTATATCCTGTTCAGGTAAACTGAGTTATCCGTAGTCAAAGTCAGTGTGACAAGAACGGCGTAACAATCGGTATGAAACACGTCAGACAGCATTTGACCCATTGATAGGTTGTATGCATACAATTACATTGCAATAAATATGTCTAGAAATGATGAGGAGGAAGATTTTCATGATGTTCTAAAGTTGAAAGATTGCACCGAAGACGTTTCCTTCTTTAATAGGAAACGTGCCCAGTTGTGGTCGTGATTTGTTTTGGATTACGGTAGAAAATGACACAGGAACGACAATTGAAAGCAGAACATATACAGTGTAACTACTTTGGACAACAGTTAGAGGTGCTTAGCCTACCCATGTTTAGTGGTCACCACATCATAGCTTCTCAAGGTTCCGTTTATTTCTACAAAAAATCTGGTAAAACAATTAGAATTGTTCAGGGTGATAAGACTTTTACCATTCCTTCTTTCAAGGATTTTCAGTTGTATACCCTAAAAATGATATGTGGAATGTATTGTAGTAGATTGAGCGTTATTTTTCTGACCATATATAGTGAACTCTTTGAGTATGGAGTAATATTACGTTTTGATATTGCTTGTGGGCACGTGAACACGATTCAATGTGATTCCAGTGGTGACATGCTTTTACAAAAGCCAGCAATGCACTGGTGAAAACCAGAACAAAATATCGCGCACTGTCGATTTACACGAAATCATTTTATTTGATCGAGATAGCAGTTAAAGAATCCAATGTGCCGAAATTCCATTTCTTCGATATATTTCTGACTACAGCAATCAATTTGTGATTCAGTACGAAATTAACTATCACCAAAATGTTGGTTTGCTTTTTGAATCTGGGGCCTCTTGTCGTCATTGCAAATTGGTGGTATTGGTGTTTTGTTCTGATAACGAAGATCTCCTATCTGTAATCACAAGTGAATCAGTGATTGAGAGAATGCCTTTAAGATTCTAAAGACTTAATGCAATTTAAACATAAGAACAGTTCTCATTATTGAAACCAAAGTTTTATCGCCACTGAATACTCAAACGTGACATCAGGATTCAAAGTTTATCTTGTTTGAAATAGTGTAGTGTAAAACTTATACGGTACCAATTTTGATGCACCAGATGCGCATTTCGACAAATAATGTCTCTTCAGTGATGCTCAACCGAAATGTTTGAAATCCGAAATAACTATGAAGTTTTAGAGCTAAATATAGCCATAAAACAGCGTGCCAAAAAAAGTGGAGCCAAATTCGTTCAAGGATAAGAGCTATGCACGAGGGAGATAATCCTTAATTTTGAAATGAATTTGTAAATTTTATAACAGCAATTAAATATACATCCGTATTTTCAAGCTAGTAACGAAGTACTAAGCTACTGGGCTGTAGAGACCCTCGGGGAGTCCACCTGCAGAGGCCTCGTTTCATTTTATCATATGTTATATCATATTAGTCACGAGATTTAGTGGCTTTAGCGTAAATGATCAACATAGTTTTTCAAGATGGAAAAAGTGATAAGGATGTTTTACATCACACATGTAAATATATATTCCCCCTATTTCGATATTATTTCACCTCACATGTCCTTTGTATTTTGTTCATAACGGCGATAGCTGAACATCATTATTATCGTTGCCGTCATATATATTTTCCTGGTATATGCATATATTTACAAGCTCAGAAATATATTGAAATGTTATGGAGTAAACGCATACAAGGAATTTACAGTCTAAAAATATTAATAGAATGAAGATTTTTTTTGACATGAAAAATTGATGTGAAATTCAATCAGCTCTATATGCATTGGTCATCTGTGTTGGTGAGTAACTCCAAATTTCTTTCTCTATTTAGAGAGATTCAAAAAGTGATGTTCGAAATACAATTTCTGTTTCAAATGTAAAATATTTAATAATATAAATTCCAAGTTAAAAAAAAATTAACAATATTCTTTGAGAATTGTAACAAATTATTAATGGTATCGCTTATATACTTTTAACACGTTCAATATTTTCGTTCAAAATATATAAGAATGACATTGCTAGATCCCCGTAGAAAACATCAAATGTGGGAAATTCCCACTTATATTCACATAGCCAAGTTGCTGAATGGAGGGCAAACAGACAATATGCAAAGTCTTCGGTATCGACTTACTAAGCGTTTATTCTTTGAGAAAATATGCTGAATTGTATATCAATCATATAAATCAAAGATGATTTAATTCTACTCAGGAAAAAAGGTCATTGAATAACACATATCAACTTCAACAATTACGGCCTGGACAGGGAAGATTTTTATTTGTTTTACATCTATCTGAATCAAAATTTTAATTCGTCATGTGTAAAGGATCCTATTACTATTGAACGTAAGGGGGGGAGGGTTATTAGTTTTTGCAGAGGCATATAAAACATGTTATGCATGTTTTAGCTGTGTGTAACGTAACCCAATTAAAGTTTGATCGAGAGTTATCGCTATTGCGGCAATATACATGTACTGTTGGCATGGAGTAATATACAACTTTTGATATTTTCTCGATCTTAACGATGAATTGGAAACCTTAGAGGTACAATATTCTCCAAGCTCGGAGGGCGAAGTGAATATATAATTAAAAGATCGCTAATTGACCGTTTTGATCATATCACATGATTATTACCTCGTCCAATACGAGTTTGTGATGCATAGTGGGCCTATAGATGTTGTTAGACGAAATAATGCAAGGTGAAGATAACGAACAGTGATCAATCTCATAACTCCTACAAGCAATACAAAATAGATAGTTGGGCAAACACGGACCCCTGGACACACCAGAGGTGGAATCAGGTGCCTAGGAGGAGTAAGCATCCCCTGTTGACTGGTCACACCAGCCGTGAGCCCCATATCCTGATCAGGTAAACGGAGTTATCCGCAGTCAAATCAGTGTGCCAAGAACGGCTTAACAATCGGTATGAACACAGTGAAATGTTATTCGAGTTTTGTGTTTCTTGACTTTTATTATTGGATGTATTTACTGTATCAAATACCGAATTCTTTATTTACAATATATATATATATATATAAGAATTTATCGTGGAAGCACCGCAAAAGCATTTCAATGTGACCAAATAATACTAAATAAAAATCGTCTACCGCTTCGACAACATTCAATTCTAAACAATAAAATGGAATGCAAATATGCAATGAGCAGACAATTATACACGAAAGTGTTACAACTCGTTGCACCACATATTTCTGATTAACACGTGGTACACAGTGTATATAATAAGAAATACGCTTTATCAAAGCAGTAAATGCATACCTAGGAAACATACCTGAGATTTTAAATCACTACATTATAAACAGAACTACTTTATAAGTGAATACGTCATAGGCGAAGATTTCTTTATATAAAGAGAAATACCCCTTAGAAAAGCAGGAAGTGTATACATTGTGATAGATATGGCAAGACATGACGCGAAGGATAATTTTCACAGTATTCTAGATTTGAATCACAGCACCGAAGACCACCGTCCATATTTCATCGGAAGTGTGAACAGTGCTAGTCATGGTTTCATATGGATTACGATGGAAAATGACAAAGGAAGGGCAATTGAAAGCAGAAAATATGACTACAATGGACAACTTTTAGAAAAGCTTAGCCTACCCTCGTTTACTTGTCACCACATCATAACTTCTGAAGGTTCCGTTTATTTCTACAAAGAATCTAGTGAAACAATCGAACTTGTGGAAGGTGATAAGACTTTAACCATCGCATGTTTGAAGGACCATCAGTTGTACACTCACAGGATGGTATGTGGAATGTATTGTAGTGGATCGAGCGTTATTTTTCTGACCATATCTAGTGAAATCATGGAGTATGGGGTAATACTGCGTTTTAATATTGCTTGCGGGCACGTGAGCAGGATTCAACGTGATTCCAGTGGAAACATGCTGTACAGAAGCCCACGATGCACAGTTGAAAACCAGAACAAAATAATGTGCACTGTTGATGATCAAGGAATCATTTTATTTAATCGAGAGACCCGCCAAAGAATCTCGTGTTCTAGAATTACGTCTCCTCAAAATGTTGCTGCCTTCAAAAATCAATTTGTGATTCAGTACGAAACTGACTATTGCCAAAATGTTGGTTTGCTATCTGAAACTGGGAAACTCTTGTCGACACTTAGTATCCCGCCCTGTGAGATTCATACCATGTCTTCCGATGACAAAGAATATTTCCTACTTGTCATGAAAGATGGTTCAGTGAAGGAAAGAATGCCTTTAATTGTTTTAAGATTTAATATGTTTTCGCAAATCAAAGA
The DNA here is from genome assembly GCF_947568905.1 of Ostrea edulis. Lineage (NCBI taxonomy): Eukaryota > Metazoa > Mollusca > Bivalvia > Ostreida > Ostreidae > Ostrea > Ostrea edulis. The sequence goes on along the minus strand of NC_079166.1, from coordinate 38,602,677 downwards.
CATGTTCTGTTGCTTTAAAACAAAGTTTGTATCGCCATTGAAAATATATCTTGTTTGAAATCGTATCATCCATGTATTTCTATTTGCCTTTCATTACATGCCACATTATTTCAAGAGTTTTCGTGGCATTAGATTATATCGTCAATATAGTGTTTCAATATGGAAGACGTGATAAGGTTTGTTTTATGTTCCTGATGTAGACGATCACACCTATTTCGATATGATTTGAACTCGCTTATCATTTGTCTTTTGTTCAGATGATCATCCTATATATTGCATAACTGGATTTTACAACTTTCCTTGCCGTCATATGTTTTCTTGATACATATATGTACATGTATTTACAAACTCTGTAATCTATGAATATCTAATGGGGTATACACATACAACAATTTACAGTATCTACAATATTTTGAAAAATGAATACATTTATTGACGTGAAATAAATCATCTATATTGGCATTGGTCAGCTGTGTTGAGTAACTCTGAATTTCTTTCTGTCTTGAGAGTGGCTAAAAAGTTATTTTTAAAATTTTATTTCAAATGTGAAACATATTACAGCATGAAAGGTGAAAACAATGAACAGTGATCGATCCCACAAGCAATTCAAAATAGATAGTTGGGAAAACACGGACCCTTGGACACACCAGAAGTGGGATCAGGTGCCTAGGAGGAGTACGCATAAATCCCATTTAAGAATAACATTGTTAGATCAGCATAGAAAAAAAAAGTTAAGTGCGGTAAAATTATTCTCATTGTCACAAGGACAAGTTGCTGATCAGATAGCAAACAGACACCATGCAAGGTCGGCGGTTTCGACTTACTCATCTTTCATTCTTTATGAAAACGTGCCAGATTGAATTGCATTAAGCCTACATGTGTGTACTGTGCATTATTATATCGGTTACTTGGAGAAGTGATCCATAATTTGTCAATAGACATATAGAAGATTGCCAATGATTTATAACAAACATGACCCCAACGGAACTACATGTGTCATACAAGAGACGTTGTGTTTGCCTGCTCAGAATTAGTTTAGGAAAAAGTTCTGTTGTAGGTGAAGTACTGAAGAATCAGTGTATTTCATTGCCGGGGGAAAATGTAAATTATATCTAATTTTGTTTTATTGTTGCCAGAAATAAATGTCTTGCAAAATAAATGTATATGAAGAAGGGAGTTACAATGAAAGGAATTAAGAACGGATATATACCAATACAAATACGAAGTATCATTGAAAAACAATAATATTTCATCAGCAGTAGGTGCCAATCCAGAACGATTATAGCTGAGCTTTTTGTAATAACTAAAACCAAATCAGGACTGATAGGTTTTTTTTCTCTTTTGTTATCTTGAATTGATCTTTAATGTAATAACAACAAAGACAAACTAGCACTAGCTCGTTGAAAAACCCGACGATTTCAATATGTAGACGGCCTATTTTTTCCTAACCTAAGATACGTCCGTTCTCAACGAGAGTCAAGTCTACTAGCAGCGTGTGACCAGCGTGTTAGATCCCTTGATCATCTAGCTAAGTCTAAACCGTGCTTTCAATGACGATGAAATTCTCGCCACTCTGTCACACGCTACATGACCATTAAGAATGGAAATGGGATACAGTTATTTGACATAGATTAAGAGATAACATACCAGTTTCTAAATGGGTAGATTTTAAAGCACAAAATATATCCTCAAATTGAGAATACTGTGTAATATGAGCAGCTTATACAAAACAAACAATGAAACATCATGATATAGGGAAATCCATAACAATGACTTAAAACTGAACAATGCATCATAAAGTTGTGTTATGAATGTCAACAGGACTGGCGTACCAAGTATAATTTTTTTCTATGTTGCAAATGTGTGGTAATCCACATGGCTCAACCTGTTGGAAAACACAACGTCGTTCCATATAGGGATAAATATAAACAATACGAAGTCGTACTAATATGTAATATTCACAAACAAAAAGCAGCAATTGTGTTGGTTCTGTTAATTGCATTGAAGAGTCAAGTTCAATACCGTGTGATGCCTTTGCGTAGATTTGTTGGAAATTTTCTTAATACAATTTGGGCAAATATTTCAATACTTGAGGCAAAACCATCGTATAGCGGGAGTTGTTTTACGTGGGGTGATAAATATGGCTTATTTTATCGATAAGATATCTTTCTACCAAAATTGCACTCGCCAAATATGCACCCAATTGCAACTTCGGTATTTGTAAGAGAGATAACTTCCTTATCCGCCAAATTTTATTCTGCTAGAACTATTACCTTATATGTACCTTTGAGTCAGCAAATCACCCAATTAGATCCACGGAAGATAAACACCGCTATACGATCTTGCATCAGCAATATTAGTATATGCAGAACAAGTCATTGATAAAACAGAAAGATATACACACCGAGTTGCTGTTGCGTAAAAATATACATACCTGATTCAACATGTATATTTTGGAAGAAATACCTGCCATGGTATTCAAAGATTGTACTTCCATGACGAGTTTGTCCCCTGAGTTTGAATCATTATTATATTTTGGAAGCATTTTTTGATTGTACTATGAAGGGAAATTATGAAATTAAAAACAAAACCTGGGGTTATGGTATTTGTTATTGAGCTACAGGATGTCCAACCTGATCTTGAAATGTACGATTTATTCGCATAAAGTCAATTTGTCTGTTGGTGTCAAAGCGACATAAGCAACACAGTCAATCAGTACATCAAATACGAGTAGATGCCCATGTCTTGTAGCAATATAGATATAAACAAGATTAATGGTAGTAGATTGGAAAGATTTAATGACTGCTCTTGCGATGCAGAAAATCTCATCATTTAGAATTTGGGAGATTAAGGTGTCTCACTACACCCAAAAATAGTTTCTCACTTCAGTACGAATTGATTTAATTATAAAGGATATGATGATGTGCAATAAGTATATATGCCAAACAGGCAAAAAATATACAAATTTGGATAGAAACATGATTTTAAAAACATCATTTCAACACATACGTATAGCTCTTATCCTTAGACGAATTTGGCTCCACTTTTTTGGTACGCTTATTTACCCTATAATAGCTCTAAAACTTCATTGTTATTTCGAATTTCAAACATTTCGGTTAAGTATCACCGAAGAGACATTGATTGTCGAAATGCGCATCTGGTGCATCAAAATTGGTACCGTATAAGTTTTACATATGAACAAAAGACTCGGGATAAATTAAACTCGAGATATGCGGTTGACCAGCCCAATGCTTTAACCACTGAGCTATCATCGAGATAGACAAAAAAGGTGATCGATTCAAATAATTTCACAATACATTTAAATCGCCATCTTTCTGACATAGTGTCACACAGGGTATAAGTTTTAGTGTAGTGAGCTACCTTAAAATAAACATATTAGGAGCATTATCAGTTTTTAAAATTGAACAACAATCACAATCATGCTACAAAACTGAAACAGAAACCTTAAAAAGCTGGGAGTTATAGATCGACTTTATTAATTATTGTGAAATAAATATAAAATTTGCATATAAAATTTCGGGTAAATTGAAAAAAAAAATGTTTTTAAGAATTAGTATTCTGTTTGGAAATATACATGAACCAAATTAATAAATTTACTAAATCCGAATTAGTTCCAAGTCTAACTACTTATATTATCAACCACAAAATTGAAATACATGTACATGTCTAGAATATACAAATATTGATGATACATTGGATTAAACATAAATTGGAAAATCGTGCAGGTTAAGAACAGTTTGATTAAACAATCCTTCCGTAGAAAAACATATAGTCCTTTCCAAAATTTGAATCGACATGAAATTTCCAACTGGATAGGTTTGAATAATATTTCTGGAATGCTGAAAGATGAAGACAGCAAACAGTGATAAATCTCATAACTCCTATAAGGAATACAAAATAGAGAGTTGGGCAAACGCGGACCTCTGGACACAACAAATAAGTACTGACCCAGTGTCTACACAGTTACATCATCCTGTATAATTGTACTCAAAGCTGAGGAACTAAGTTCCTTGAATGTATTACTTTACTTCAATGTTCAGTTGCGTGGAAGCCTAAATAACTAAGGGAAGAATATATAACATGATATGTGTGTTGTGGATCAATTTAACATAGAAAATAAAAAATGGAGATCTTATCTTTTGTAGACAATATAACTTCCATGGGGATCTATTAGAAGAGCGCTAATTACCATCTCAGGTATCCTGCTGCGTGTGCCCTTCCATCACTCCCAGTTGCAATGTATATCATTTCAGCGTACTAAACTATTTCCAGATGGGAATACAATATTCATCCAGGATGTGTATGACATTCCGTTATACACCCCACGGAGATTTGGACTACATACTAATATGTTTGACATTATTTACATAGGTATTCTCCACGATTACCTAAACTGTGGATCTATTGGAAGATTGAATACTGACTCAGCAACCACGATTATGATAGAATATAAAAAAATGGCGATATGCTTTATGAGAGTCCGAGATGCATTTCCGAAAATGTTTGTGGAATATGTACAGTCCCTGAAACGTTCTTCTTTACCATTTTCCGTTCTCCGGGTGTTCACTGTTCAAGTGGGAAAGTAGAATGTTTCAGGGACTGTACCATATATAGATATCATAGCTGAAATATGCAGGTGATGATGGGATATTGTTACACAAATATAGGAAGTTGACGATGGAGATCCTGACGTCATTCCGTTTATCATAAAGTTGAGGAGTTAGTTTGCTGTTAATATTTATGCTCAATAAAATATTCAAATATGAAGCAGCCACAGTACAACCAACGCATATGGAAGACTCTGTGGTGTCCTTTACTTATTTCGAGTTCATTAGGATGTTTTAAATCAACATACGAATACAAATGAGCATTTCTGATAATTGTAACCTCGTCGATATATCTAAATGTTGAGTTGAAGGCCACAGCAAAATATGTTTTCTTCTCATGTAGAAGTTTTGAATATATTCTGCTTCATCATATAAAAACAGGTCGACCAATAGAGAAGCATAATTTTCAGCCAAGGGAATTCGAAAAGTCTATTGGAAGATGTGATCACCAAAGACCATGTAGATATTACCAATTAGGAAAATTGTAATACCAACTTCAGAGTACTATCGCGTAAAATCAGAGTGGTGTTCAACAAAGTATTGTTTTGAATAACTTTTTACAATCCATGGATATTTCTGTGTTTTATTTGTATTGAAAAAGCAGCTGTCTATGATGAAATGTTAAGATAACGAACAGTAATCAATATCATAACTCCCATATGGAATACAAAATAAAGAGTTCGGGAAACACGGACCCCTGGATATACCAGATGTGGATTAGGTGCCTAGGAGGAGTAAGCATCCCCTGTCAACCGTCCACAACCGCCGTGAGCTCTATGTCTTGATTAGGTAAACAGAGTTGCCCGTAGTCAAAATCATTGTGCTAGGAACGGCCTACCAATCGGTATAAAACGCGTAAAACGCCATTTGACCCAATGATAGATTATATGTATGTTTTGAAAGTTCATTAAGCACTAATAAAGAAAGTAGGTTCCGTTGCTTTTATTTGTCAAAAGTGTACTTCCTTAAAACTTCTTACAATTGTGTGCTTATAGAATTAAGGAATGATATCACAACATAGACATCTGATATGAAGGGAAAGTGGGGGATATGTACACCGATATTTTCAATTTGAAAACTTTTAAATTACATTATTTAGTGAAACAAAAGGCAATTTTAGTAGAAAGTCGTCTGCAAAAATATTTATACCTCTATTAGATTCGAATCCACGATCTACAGATCAGAATTATTCACGTAAACCTATTGAGCTACTCAGCTAGGTATTTAGATTTAAATGGAATATATTGCTGGTATTTATGTATAGGAAGTCAGCTATAATGAACATGCGTTACTCCTTCCCCGCTTGGTTGTTCTATCAATGATTTCTGATAGCAGAACACTTAGGCAATATTGTTTTCTAAGCAATATAGTTTCTAAATATATAAGAATGAACGTTTAACAAGAATTTCGTAAGTTTTCACATCATTAATTTCATTCTGCATAAATGATCATCTTCATCACATTGTTTTTATCTTAGGTACAACAGTTTAAACGAATTGTTTTCACAAATCATATTCATATAAATGATTATACATTGCAAACGAGTTTAAATCCATGTATATTAGGAAACTATGTTTTAGTAATACTCCCTAGGCTTGAAGGTTGGTATGAGGTCAATTAGCATTTGGTACCAATAAATACTTTACTGATTAAAGGGGCATGGACACGACTTGAGCTGAAAAATTTCAAATTTTATTTTTCCATTTCTATTGTTTCCAATGCTTAACTAAAGCATTTCTAATGATCAACCAAAATTTGAATACCAGATGTTGAGTTACAAGCGAGATACAGCACTCGCAATTCTTTGAAATGTAAACAAGGCTCGTGCCATGTTTTTGTTTACATATATATGGCTTAATAGAAAATAGCATGTTGAAAAGAAAATGAGATGTGCCAAACACTAGAAACTATTTAATTGTATTCAGAATCAACTTGTGAATTAAGAAAAATAATCTGCTTTAAACGAACTTTTACTTGCATATTTAACCTATGTAACCAAAAATAAGACACAGACCTTGTTTACATAACAAGAAATTGTGAGCTCTGTATCTCCCATGTACCTTGACAACTGATATTCAAAATTTTGCTAACCATTAGAAAGACCATAGTTAAAGATGGAAAAATGAAATTGGAAAATTTTCGAATCAAATCGTGTCCATGTCACTTTAAAGGGACATGGACACAATTTGAGTTTAAAAAGTCAAATTCTATTTTTCGATTTGTAATGTTTACAATGCTTAACTAAGGTATTCTAATGGTCGGCAAACATTGGAATGTCAGTTGACGAGTTACAAGAGAGAAACAGAGCTCACAATTCTTTGTTATGTAAACAAAGCTCGTATCAAGTTTTTGTTTGTATAGGTTAGAAATACTAGGAAGTTTTGTTTAAAGCAGATTTTTCAATTTACAAGTTAATTCTGAATAAAAAAGTTCTAATTTACATAACAAGGAATGGTGAATACTGTATCGTACTTGTAACCCAACAACAGACATTCAAATGCTAAAAGCGATGATATAGTATGCTTTTTCTTGTAATAAAACACATGTCGACCGGCGACAAGTACATCATCCTTTAGGAAAATCATCGCTGCAGCGATTCGTACCACACCACGATACTCGAATAAATTAAGTTTGGAATACAGAAACGGGTGTTGAACTAACTGGGGTACTTTTTCAAAGATGGCAACTTCCGTCCCTTGTCTTGATATGATACTACTTACAGTGGGGTGTTAAATGAGATATTAGTTACCATGTTTCATGTCGGCATCTTTATCAAAACGACTGTTTTTATTTTCTGCAAATGCGGAAGACAAGCCCCTGTGGTTGCCAGATAATATTTGGCAGCTTTTTTCATCACAATAGGTATCACATACATGTCAAACAACTCACTGAATCATTAATATTTAAACTTGTTAGTACAGTCACAATTAAAAGAAAAATGAAATACAATGAACAATTTCTGTAAAACAGTGTTCCCACTGATTTTCATCCGTGCAGGTATATGCATTCCCCAGAGGCTAAACGTTAAGATTTTAATGTGCCACATACCAGACCCCTATAAAGAAGTGACAACATTATATGGTTGCCATTGTTAAGAGATATGAAGAATTTGTCATTTTGATAAAACAAAGTTATTAGAGATTGTCGGGTTTTATCTGTTGTTGATACTATTAATAGCTGTGCACTGATTTCACCCGTCACGGCTCCCTGTCATTCATGTTTTTGCGAGTTAGGATTTTTTTTTCTGCAATGCATTCTACCTTCATCACCCAATAAAACAACAAAGAAAGACAATTCATCGTTTATACTCATATTATTATGCAATTTTTAAAACTATATGTAAGTACTGAAATATAGCGTTGATCATTTCGTTACTTTAAACTCAAAAGCCAATGCAAGCTTTGGCCTTGAGGACGCTCCATATCTAGTAATGATTACGCAGACAGTTGGTACTAAGAACAGGATCGAACAAGTTTGCAACAAACATATATTCATTGTCTATGATGAAAACAATGTCAACTGCAAACGAAATATAAGAGAAAAGATTCAGTGAGTGTATACATGTATATACATCAAATAAAGTTATGACTAACATAAAATAAATGACTACATTGTTTCTGACTTTCAGAACACCGGTTAAGGACGTATAGTATTATGTCGACTTGTATAAATCTTACTTTAAGGGCACTAAACAAACGAGAGGCGGGAATCTGTTGTCCACCTCTTTATCAAATACATATACCGTTCATACCTATTTATTAACTCTCATATTTGTTTTGCTAATACAATATAAATTTGTTACAATAGTACAATAAATGTTTAGATATCATTTAATAGTTTGTATCTATTTCTTATTTTGATGCAGAAAAAAAACGTTATGGTTTACACTAGCAGACAATTTTAAAAATGCACGTCTACCCATGATCCCATGTCCCTCGTGTATGTGAAACCATTAACAGGTAAAGATACCATTTAGAAACTCTAACAGTGATGCCTATTCATCAGCGTGTATCATCCTGAGCATAAACATAGTGTACAATAAGGTAAATAGACAAAAAGTCACAGGACAAAAAGTCACAATGATTTCTTTTGATCAGGTAGGATAAAAGTCACAGGATAGTCACAAAATGACTTGCAATTATTATATGACTTCACTTACTACTTGTTTTTTCTTCTTCTTTTCTTGAATTGATTCATATTTTACAATAAATCGGAAAAAATTAATACGAATTTGATAATAATTATGAAATTATTGTTATCAAAATTTAAAGTTTGAAATTTTAAGAAATTCTCATAGAAAATATAACATTTTACATAAATATATTCTTAAACTTTACAAAAAGACCCTATATTGTTCAAATTTGCATAAAATACAATATTTTCTAATTTTCTTATCAACTCTTACTTTTTGTCCTATTTTCATAAAATTTGTAATTGCGAATTTTTGTCCATGATCATTTTGTCCTATGATTTCTGTCCTACATTCGTGCAAAAAATCTCCCACTATTCCACCAATAACGAGGGTAGAGAGTGGTGGTAATTGTAAACTGTGTTGGTGTCTGTAGACGACTTGTGTTTCTTCTCTACTCATGTATTTCAACGCTGACCAGTTACAGAGTACTTCGTTTAGATATCAAGCTGTGTGACGGCATTTTATAAAAGCAGTCGGGGGGATTTCTACCAGATTTCCATTCTATATCTTATCGAAGGAAGTAGTTTGCGCAAAGTAAACAAATGTTGCATGCATTTAGATATGATCTGAAACAAATGATTATCTGTGAGTATTTACATTAGAGGAGGAATTATGTGTCTCCTACTCGAGGAGCTTCATGGAAATTATTTTACTCATACATTAAGGTAAGGAAGAAACTACACGTATAGTCATAGAGTAAATATAAAACAAATACCTTTTCAAAAGCTGTAGAATAATTGTGTAAGTACAATAACATGTATAAAAGAAACTGATAATCACCTGCGTTCACAATATGCGAAATTCTTTGAATGGTCAGGAATTGTAACCATACAAACCATTTTCCTTACATTTATTTTTAAAGACCCATTTCATGACCGTACGGTTGTTGAGAAAGTAGGCGTGACAAAATCAAGATGGATGTTACTTACATGTATCTGAAGTAGCCAGGGTCTACCTACATATCCCGGTATGTAAGTGTTAATGGCTATGCACAATGAAATACACGGTTTTTAATCGCTCAAACTATATTTTATATGGTACAACAGGTAGATTAGATAAACATGTATTTAAGTACGAATAAGATCAGAGTATATACACATACACAATATACATGTAGTGAAAAAATATTTACAAAATACAGGATTCAGTGTGTTATGGAGGACAGACTCATATAGATCTTTGAGATAAACATACACAGTCTTTAAAGTGTTTTAACCTTACTGGTTGATATAATGTCATGAAATTTTATACCATTAGGTATTCTTCAGTACATACTGTGTAGGTATTATTTTCTTATATTAAAGAAAGCGCTGCATTCTAATACATTTTAGAATTCATCTGCAATATTTGATTCGTTGCACAAAAAACCACAAAATCTTTCATTATATGGAATACTAATCCATCTGCCAGTGTCTACTGAAAGACCTGGGTTTGTGGTGGGAAATTAAAGAAGAATAGTTCTAAAGTTTGTAGGCAATTATAAATATGTTAAGTCCAAATTATATCTTAAAAGTTCTGTATATTTTACCTTTAGATGAATTAAACATATCGCTCGACCATGTTGAATAAATTGATCCCTAAGTTTTTGTTTGTTAGTGCGTTTGTTAGTATAACAAATATATCGATAAAAATCTACCGACTAAATGCATCGTTTAGAAATAAGAATGAAGATGTGAATAGTTTAATTTGATATAAAATCATTATATTTTTTTATTGATATGACCAAAATAGTTTGAGGATGTTACGGGCGTTCTGTAAATTATGCTTGAAAAGGAATTCTGTTGAACGGTAGGCACGAAAGCTGGTGTTGTTACTACGGGAATTTCTTACTTTTCTAGACCACAAATCGCGAATTGCCGATAACTTGTATCGTATGTTCTTGACGTCATTTTCTCCGAGATACGTTTTGACTGTGACTGATTTACTTCTAATGTTTGAATCTTTAGTTCAGGTATTTATCGACTGGGCGCTTTCCATTGTATATACAAATATTTACGAGGATAATTTCTTCATGGACAAGATTACTTTTTTGTTCGGAATACAAAATTGTATATCATATAAATATATATGTTCGCAATATTGCCAAGGAGGATTAAAAATTCATGGGTAGATTTTGTATATACAAGATTTTGACATCTTGCAGATTTTCGAATATTTGGTATGAACAAAATGCCATTTATAGGAAGTGGACTTTTACAGTTTAAGTGATCAATTCATTTAAAAATGACAAAATAATATAAACAGACCCTTCCTCAAGATAAATTAAAGACTTGACTTTTGACATCATAGATAGTTGCATTTTCAACAAAAAATGGAAAACGGATATATTCATCTCTAGTGATCAGTCATCTCAAAAATTACTTTGATAAACACCATTCCGATTCTACGCACAAGAACTCTGAGGTTGAAATAGAATATATGCTGGAGTTCCTCAATGAGAATATCTCCGTGGTCTTTGGTGATCGGGTCTTCCAACAGTCTGTTGGAATTCCCATGGGTACGAATTATGCTACTTTGTTAGCTGACCTGTTTGAATATTTTCATGAAGCAGGATTTATTAAAAGAACTTCTACATGAGAAGACAAAAACTCTTGCTATGGCCTTCAATTCGACATATAGATATATCGACAACGTTTTATCTATTAACAATAATAATTTTCATTCATTTGTCGATTTATCCAGGTGAACTTAAACTAAAAGACACCACAGAGTCGTCCAATTCTGCTTCATTCTTAGATATTTTATTGAAAATATATCTTAACGGCAAACTAACAACTCAACTGTATGGTAAACGGTATGTTCTCAGCTTCTCCGTCATCAACCTGCCATATTGTATAGCAATATTCCATTATCACCTGCAAATGATGTGTATATGTCTTGATACGTAAGAGCTTGATCTGCGTATGATCAGTTTTTAAATCGAGGTAAGATACTAACAAACAAGTTGAAGGTACGGGTGTTTCAACAGTCTCGTTTAAAATCAGCATTTAACAAAGTATATGGTTGCTGTAATGATCTAGTTTGCCAATACAACCTATCATTGCTGTCTGACTTGTTTCATACCGATTGTTAGGCCGTTCTTGGCACAATGATTTTACTACAGATAACTCCGTTTACGTGAGTAAGATATGGGGCTCACAGCGGATGTGACTAGTGAATGGGGGATGTTTGTTTACTCCTCCTAGGCACATGGTCCCACCTCTGGTATATTCAGGGGTCCGTGTTTGCCCAACTATCTATTTTGCATTACTGATAGGAGTTCTGAGATTGATCCTTGTCGTTATCTTCATTTTTCATGTATTTGATACATATGTAAGTTGCTTTTTGAATTACTACTGTGAAGTCAGGGGATTTTGTGCTGACAAAGATATAGAAAAAGTACATTTGGAATTTTTGAAAGGATTATGCATATTGAAAAGAGTACCCGGAATTGTATTGTATTTTCAGAATTCTGAAGATTACCTTTAAGGATTGTTAGAAAAAGAACGAATTTTGAATATTGGGTTAAACTTTAGGATACAGACAATTGTATTTTGAAATCAATGTATATTCATATGTTAAAAGTTACTGATGTACATTACAATTCGTTAACTAATATCAGGAACTTATTGCAGAACTTAGGACTTGCATATGTTTGGAAAAATCAGTATGTTGAAAAGAAATCATTTTCTAGATGAATCAGTTGTCAGTTGGTTCAGTTATGCAAGAGATGCAATCAATTTTTGAAAGATTGCAAAGTGTAACCTATGCAAGCAGCTACCTGAGAACTTTTATTTTCATTACTACTTAAGAAAATGTATACCTGATATTTGTGCTACAATATTGAGTAGAATGTCTTCACATGAGCTGTTGATAGAAAAGGGTCGACACTCAAACATATTAAGGTCTCAAAGAAAATGTCAGAAATGTGATTTAAACGAATTTGAAGACGAATATCATTGTGTTCTGTCATGTACTTTTTATTCTGATTTACGACACATATACACCAAATGATATAATTTTACTCGACCATCCATGTTTAAACGTATGAATCCTTTTTCGATAAGAAACAGAAAAACATATAATTTAGGAAGGTTTCTGATAAAGGCAATGGGCCTAAGAAACTTATAAAATTTTATGTATTTGTCCATCTTTCATATTTAGTCATATAAGTTACACTCACTAGTATGTTACTTGATTGTTATACAATTGTACTATACCAATGAGATGTCTCTCAATGTTTTAGTAAACTAAACTAATCATGTAAAGGGATTAAGGGGCTTTCTAACGGGAGCACAAGTACAGTTTACCTGTATGTCACTAGGATAATGACAAATTGATCAAGTATAAAAAATCCTAAAATTTCAGTTATCAAATTTTAAAGAAAAAATTATGTACATTACTGATGTTCAAGGTCTTTCTAGCTTATGTGATAAATTAGAAAATGACTTATCTAAATGTTTATTTATGTTTATTCGTTCTACTGTATGCAGATGACACAATGTTTTTCTTACACAAGGGATACTAAAGACCTATTGTAACCCGAATCCCCATGGTTCTTGTTGCAATGGTAATGAAGCTAATGAAAATAACATGTATTTCTATCAAACTATTATACCCACCTTTTCAAAGTCACACTGTTGAACTTGTCATAAAACAAAACTGCCCCTGATGGACATGAAAATATGAAGATAACGAACAGTGACCAATATCACAACTCCTATAATCAATACAAAATTACAAGCAGAGCAAACTCGAACCCCTGGATATTCCAGAGTTGGGATTGAGTGCCTGGGAGGAGTAAGCATCCCTTGTCGACCGGTCACACCCATCATGAGTCCTATATTTCGATCATGTAAACGGAGTAATCCGCAGTCAAAATCCGTGTGTAAAAAACAAGCTAACAATTGATATACATGTAAAACAGTTCCTACACAATTTGACCCAATAACATATTGTATTGGTAATGTAATGTTTAGCTATCTACCCTTAATATGATCTCATAAATTGAATATTGAAAGTTGAAATTTGATTGTTTTATTTACTTGAGAGAAAGGTGAAGATAACGAACACTGATCAATTTCATAACTTGACTTGACAGATAGACCAATTCAAGCCATCCACATGTCTCTGATGTCTAATCTATATATTACACCATGTTATATATGTTAATTTGATTTCGTAAGAACTTCTTAATTGGGAGGTCCCTGGTTTGATATTCTTTCCCGTCCAGCTGAGGACGTTTAATTTAGGTAGTGTCTGTTCCTTCGCCAAGCGCCCAGCAGTGGAAGTGAAAGCCACATATCTGATATAATCTCAAGGAAAAAGTTCCCATAATTATGCGGGTTTTCTTGGCGATTTCTGAGATCCTGTTTGAAGATTATTACCCGACAAGTCGGCATAAAGATCTGAAAAGTCAACATAAAGATCTGAGAAGTTAACACAACAAAAACAATCAAATGGCCGACAGAAATATGCCACCGTAGATACCCGATTAAACAAACACCTATGAAATATTCCAACAGCCTGTATACGTACGAATTAGATTCACATTAAAACCAATGATAATGACATTTTGCAACTTATTGAACTATTTTGCACTTTTGGCCATTGACTTCACATTCTTTAGAATAGTGTATAGTGTTTGATTTATAATGAGCATGACAGAAGTTTTGAGTATGACCAATTTTATGAAAACAAATTAAAGATGCAACAACGATTTCTTCATACCATAATGTTTTTCTGAAAATAAATCAAAATTTGAAAATGACTCATGCACGTCATTCTAATTTTTTTTTTTTTTTTTACAGCTAATTCAATTCCATCTCCAAAAATGATGATGTTTCTCAGAATCCAATTTCTGCTCTGCATGGGGTATATTCTACTGTCATATTGTCAAGGTAAGAGAACGGTGTACTAATATTTCATTTAGATATTCTAAAATGGATATTGAAAGAGTGTTATAGATTGACCAAGATGGCTTGCGGGATTAAGAATCAAAAACAAAATTTCAAACGTTTTCATTTCAAAATTAAGGATTATCTCCCTCATGCATAGCTCTTATCCTTGGACGAATTTGGCTCCACTTTTTTGGCACGCTGCTTTTGGCTATATTTAGCTCTAAAACTTCATAGTTATTTCGGATTTCAAACATTTCGGTTGAGCATCACTGAAGAGACATTATTTGTCGAAATGCGCATCTGGTGCATCAAAATTGGTACCGTATAAGTTTTACATTGTAGACATATTGTACATAATCATTATCCACTGCTGGCTCAGGTATTCGTTACTAGCAATGCATGCTCACATTTGGTCCGGTTTACGTGGAACACCAGGTACCATGAGTCATTACACCAGGACCTACATGTATAATAAATACATATTAAGTTACACACACACATTAATACAAGTCATTACTCACATTGTCCACTATACTACTTACCATACTAGTTACGGGGAACTATTACACGTAGCAGCGCTGCATTACTTAAACCTGTACTAAATGCTTACTTCACGAATTACACACTTAGGTCACTTGAAAATACTTAGTTTACTTGAAACTAAACTGCATTGACAATAACTTACACACTTTAGAATCATTATGAATTACATCATATTATGATACCAAGAATACGAGAGTCATATGAATACATTCTACTTACTCATATTTACTAAATAAATACACACTATACAAACGAAAAAAAGTTCTGAAACAAAATTATCAAAACACTTTAAAAGAACAGTCATCGCAGGACCGTAAAATTAACAAAACAGAAAGAAAATGTTAAAGTAAAATGTTTTACTCACCTCAGAAGTCGTGTTTGTAACTTCTAACAAAGAAATTATAACTTAAACTTAAGAGTTTGACAAAAAAGAATTTCCAGGAACCCGTGCTACTATGTTGCGTGCAACACGGTCCGAAGAGAGTGGAATCCTGAACTCAGGTGAATAAATGCAGGGGTACTCTGAAGGGTGTTTGACTAGAGGGGTCCTCTACAGGATAACTGAAAACATACTATACAAAAATGTAACACCGTGGATATGACAAAGAGACCAAACGATACATTATTCAAAAACACAAATGCATTCGTTAAATCGAACAAATAAGAATGAGGTATTCTAATTTCAAAACAATGAAATAGTGTACAATAGTTCGCAAGTTATGCCCTTTTTGTTGAATCCTATGATAAAAACAATTACTTCTATTTTCAGAGCTCACGCTTACTCCGACACTCATGTTTATTCCTCGTGGACGGACAGCCTTCTTCAACTGTATGCTTCACCAGGCTGCACACATTGGGACAGAGATTGGGTCGAAGCACGTGGTGTGGTGTAAAGATCATAAAGAAATAGCACAATACCATTGTATGTGGATTAGTACAGGAGATTTCTTAATCGATTTTATCATGAGCCTATGTTTCTGCAAAACTGCATATCTTTAAAATCAAAAGATGTAAGGTATGGTATTCACATGATGGGGATTATGCTATTAAATCAATCAGTTTCATTTTTCAAAAATCTTCTTTTCATGTATCAGGCATTAAGTGCGACAGTGGTACTTCGTGGAATTACACAATTAACCATGCAGGTGCATCAGATGATGGAATCTATCAATGCAGTCTATCTAGATGTTCATCAACTGAGTCATCTAATGCAGGACTTTTACACGTAATTGAAACAGGTTAGTTTCGATGATTGATTCATGTCACATCCAAGAAGGGAAAATTCTCATATACATGTACTGAAATGACGTGTTTATTTCGAAGGTACACTACATCTGGGAAGTACGATTTCACCTACCAAACCACCAAATGCAGGTAGTTTGGTTCATTTTCCACACTCCCTGTATAATGCTTTCTTAAAATACATTTGTAAGGCACTATATGAGTATTTGAGACTGATGGTGACATCTAGTCTCTTTTGTTACATTTTGATCTCATGCAATATTAGGCATATTGTATAATATTTAAAACAGTAAAATTCATTGCAGTGCAGAGTATAGTAAGGTAATGCCAAGGAATAGTTTTAGTAATGTATACCAGGATACTCAGATTTACCTGAAATTTGTGACATTAAACATGCTGCTTTCTCACTGTATTTGATTGCTTACTAAGCTCGTATATTCTTTAGAACTGTAAATTAAATAAGAACACAACGTATTTCATAATGAATGTAGAATTAAAAAAAAACATTTATCTATGATTTACGATATAATAGACCCCCTACATATTACCTCTACTTAACAAGTGTAAGACCTACATACATATTTTAAAAAGAACATCAACTTGACTAAGAATAAAATGAACTGAACATCTCCTTATCCCGACAATATGAATGTAAGAAAATTTAGTCTTCAGTTTTTAGTATAATCTATCAATATGCTCACCTTTGAAGTGGTTTGCACCATATTTTATCGTGGTTGCTGCCATATACATCCGTGTTCCCATTTAAACGGTGATGACCTGACGACAATTGCATCGCTCATCTCGAACTTAGATTTATTCATTTGTGATAACAGTGTGTTCTTGACGGCATCCCCCTCAGATTCCAAAATGGTCGAATTTTCATATTTCATTTTAATATTTTGTCATCGAAAACCCGTTTTGAATGAAATTTTTGCCGAAATTGACCATTTGTCCGGAAATATATAGTGTCTTCTTGATTTTAGAATTTAGTCTGCTATTAATACATCCGATTATGTTAAAGTTTCCTATCATTGAAAGATATCGGTCCCACGAAGAAGAAATAAATACTCAGATGTATTACATATCATTTGTCAAATATCCAGCAAATGTTGGGTCGAATCCATTAAAAATTGAAATACTCCGGATCATATCAAAATTGTAATTCGATAACCTCTCAACTATCAGTTATGGTATCGAACGGCTTGCAGAGGAAAATTTAATACCTAGTCTCAGAATTTGTTCTGTTGTGACTTGGAAACAAACACAGGCCTCCTATAAATATAGTTAGCGATTTACCGACAGAGTAAATAGAAACTTGGACGCTGAAAATGGCGCTTATCTTTGCCTCCCTGGTTTCATTCTTTTCTAAATTTGTCGTTTTTAGCATGCATGACGTGCAGAAATTGTATAGGAAATGCTGAAAATTTCATCTTTAGGATGACAAAAGACATCAGCTTCATCACAGGATTAATTTATGAGTAATAATGTATCAACAATTAGTGGTCGTTATAATGCTTAAATAGTATCTAAGAGTTGTCGCACCAGGGCATCAATTAGAAGCATTTATATTCAATCTATGCTATCAATTGTGACGATTTCACATCAATTTATATTTTACATTCGTAGTTCTTTAAAATATTAGTCTAAGTTTGAATTAGATTCCCCGGAATTGGACAACTATAGGTGATGGAATTGCATAAAACTTAATGATGTATGAGTTATCCTTCAATAAAAGGTTTGATATATTTATAGAGAGTTCATCAATCACTGAACCTATCATCGTCCACACCAACGAACCGTCGACATTGAGGGAGGTTGCTAGTAAGGACGTCTTTGTACTGTTTTCTTTAATTGTCAATGCGCTTCAACTTCGCATGGGACTTATCAGATTTGCTATTCTAAATCTTGTCACAGATTGACTCTTATCAAAAATGAAACTTTATATTTTGTGATTTTATTTCATGCATTCCAATATGCACCCCCTCTCTGATTGGAATTTACACTTAATGCATCAATGCGGCGAAGTTTGTTGTTGTCATGCGATTAAGAGGTTTTTTTTATATGAATGACTATTCTTTCGCTTTATTCCCCCTTGCAATGGAGTTGATTATGTTTGATTATTTTACATCCCATCACGAATGTTTGACTCATATTGATACGTCACCAGCTGTAGGTGAAGTACCACAAATCTAGACCTATGTTTGGCACTCAGGGCCGTAGCAGTGATGGTTCTTTATCGTGCCAGCGATTGCCGTGACACTTGACCTCCGTTTTAAGGTCATATCCGAAAGACCCGTGATTTTCATTTCAAAATGTTGAGCGTTTGGTGAAGGAGCAATCACTACCTATCTTAACGTTTTAGCAATGGAGTTGAATGGTACATTTATGTTTGAGCAGAACTAGTGCATACTATATATCATATTTAATGTTGTGTTAGTGACTCTGCTTATTTATGAGAAAATGCCTCGGAGTCTTTGTCAAATTGGCAGTGAAATTGAAAACTATGGGATTTTTAATTTTTTTTTTATATCTTTGAATACTATAGTAACAATTTCAAATGTTCAGATCTTCAATTTCATTTTTCATTGATGGATTATTAGAAATACAAAGTATCACATTGCAGATATAGCGCGCATATAAACACCAAAAGCTCATAAGGATCATCTCAATGATTAATGCGTTTGTTTTTATCAAAGATTTGGTATATTTACAGATAATTCGTTTGTCACAGAATCTATGATCACCAGTAAATCATCAAGATCAACAAACTCTGCAGGTTAGGATATATCACTTCAGATTCTTAAGATGAATACATGTCTCCTCTCTACGGCACATTCAAGGTTGAATACGGAATATTTTTTTCAATACAACAGTAATGATATGATGTACTAGCATTTTGAAAAAAAAATCCAACATACATAATATTTTCTGATTGGAAATTACAACTAATTTCGGCAGAGAACTTTTAATCTGTATTATGAAAAGGTGAAGATAACAAACAGTGATCAATCTCATAACTCCTTTAAGGAATATAAAACTAAGAGTTGGGAAAACACGGATCCCTGGACATACCAGAGGTGGGATGAGGTACCTAGGAGCAGTAAGCATCCCCTGTCGACCGGTCACTCCAGCCATGAGCCCTATATCTCGATGAAGTAAACAGAGTAATCCGTAGTCAAAAACAGTGTGTAAAAACGGCTTAACAATTGGTACGAAGCACGTCAGACAGCATTTGGTCTAATATTGAAAGATATGAGCGAATCGCCCTCGTTCGTTTCCATTTCACATAATGATATGCATTATTGGCAAACTAGATCGTTATAACGATCATAGAATTTGCGAAATACTAAATTTAAACGAGACTGTTGAAACCCCTGTAGTAGCAACTTATTTGTCAGTAGCCTGACTCGATTTAAGAATTGAGCATACGCAGAATAGCTCTTATGTATCGAATAAGGTGAGAAAGAAGCACCTTATGCAGTTCATCATGAAATATTGCAATATAAGTATGGGAAGTTGACGATAGAGAAATCATCCCGTTTGTGATCAAGTTGAGTTGTTAGGTTGCCGTTAACATCTATCTTCAATATAATATGTAAGTATGAAGGAGATTTGAATTTCTAATAGTTTTGTCTTCATAAATTGAAATAATAGCCATTTTTGCAGGAATACGTTGCAATTTTGAAGGATGGGCGAATGAACTTCGATAAATATATTATGTCTGTTTTAACGACTGAGAATTTTGACAAAGATTGTACAATGCGAATATAAAATATAAATTTCATTTTGAAAAATACGGATGTATATTTAATTGCTATTATAAAATTTAGAAATTCATTTCAAAATTAAGGATTATCTCCCTCACGCATAGCCCTTATCCTTAGACGAATTTGACTCCACTTTTTGGCACACTCTTTTCCCTATAATAGCTCTAAAACTTCATTGTTATTTCGGATTTCAAACATTTCGGTTGAGCATCATTGAAGAAACATTACTTGTCGAAGCACGCATCTGGTACATCTAAATTGGTACCGTATAAGTTTTACATGACGGTATGAACTGCAACACTTCACGCCGACATAACATTTATGAATTGCATGCCAGGGTGAGGCGTTACATTTTATCTATTTCTTTTCAAGTGTAATATAGGATAGGGCTTATTAGAAAGAGTGACTTTGTCCGTTAATATTCAAACTACTAAACAATATGATACTACATACTATTATTAAAACAGTTTACAAAATGGAATTCTTCAGTGGTTCCCAAGTTATATCTCTATCAAACGTCTGATATATTTACAGAGACTGCCTTGTTATACACCACTGAACGATCAACTTCAAGAAAACTCGCTGGTAAGGAAAATCATTCTCATTTTCATTCATTTCTACTTTTAGTCCAATTGGTCAGCATAGCACATTTAAGAGTGAATTTATTGTTTTGATTGGATGGAGTACAAATCATTTCTGTAATGTCATTACAATGTTATATAAGTTTCTTATTTTGTTTTACTAAAAACTGATTAATGTTGGTGGATTTAATGTTAATTTCAGAAAAGGGATGTTTTAGAGTACACATATGTGCTCTGTGAAGATGTACAATGCAAATTGCTATTTATTTAGCTCTATGGAACCCCATTAAGAATATTTTTGCTGGGAAATCAGTACTTCTATTATGAATAAAACAGTTACATGCATCATTAATTCACTAACAATACATACAATACACATAGTACAACATTAGTATAAAATAGTTTCATGGGGGTAAAATGTAACTGATCAAAGTGATGTCTTATTTACCAGGGACAACGACTCGAAATTGTGACCATCACGAACAGGAGAAAGAGCAAAGCAGTGATTGCATACCAAATATAAAAAACATAAAATTGTCCGTACGTATGTATATCGGTATCAAGTGTTTCATTGATATAATTTATATACAGATTATTTTAATATCTATATATGTCATTTATCATTAAAAGAAAGCAAAGCTTGTCAATCTTATTTTCAATTTCTCACCAGGTTACATCGCTTGCTGAAGGAAACATATCAAAGTCAGAAGTAAAACAGAAACTTGATAGCACTCTAAACGCATTGCAAGCATTTTCTCAAACCAATGAACATACTCCTGCAGATCTGGATAGCTCTCTAGACGTGTTGGACAAAATCATAGATTTCTCGAAAACGTCAAATGTTGCAGTTCCAGAGATGGTATTTTTACAGTAAATGTTTGTTATTGATGAATTATAAAATTATTTTAAAACATAGTATATTACCATGTTAATTGGATATTTTTATTAATCAGGTGGTTGTCACGACAATTGATAACTTACTGGCTGAAAATCACACGACTGCATGGCAGGATACGGCTACAGAACCAGTAATAGTGATTCCTAAATCAAATTCACCATGTATATAAGTTCAATGAAAATGTTTTGAAATCATCTTTCAACTTTTCCATATGTATAGTAAAGTATATATGTATGGTTTTCATATATATATATAGTAAAGAAAAATCCGATCGACAAAAATAGCTCAACCGGTGTTATTTTTAATCTTTAAAAGTTCTGATAATATTGCTTAGTTACGCATGTTTTTTGGTGTTCTGATTTTTCTCTATCATACTGTTGCTTTTGTATATATTCGCTTACATTTTGGATTTAATATACATGTATATATATATATATATATATATATATATATATATATATATATATATTCATATATATAATTTTGACATTGTGAAATTAAGCAGATGACTGCCAGAGTCAGTAAAATATTGAAGACTGTTGACAAATTTGGCATGCACGTGTTAGAAAATGTCAAGCAGAACGAAAGTATCAGGTTTTCATCCACAAAAAATATAGGTACGAACCGCAACTTTTTAAAATGTTTTTTTCATGAAATATATGTCTTTGGAAGTTAGAATTGGTGGTAAGGGAGAAATGGATAACACCAATCAATCAACCTTTTCTTTATCTAATTTTGGTTTTGGAATGAATTTACACTTCCAATCATATAATATGCTTCTATGAATATGAAATTAGATTTCTTGCACAACATTAAACATTGTTATCAATCAAAAATTCTAACTGAATTATACGGAACAATTTATTTCAGTTCTTACAGTTGCAAATATACCTGCTGACCAGGATGTCAATTTCCCGGAAAACAAAGGCATCCTAAGATCATCATTAAATTTACCACCACAACTACGCCATTCAACTGAAAGTACGATCATAGGTTTATTTATTTTTATCAATATTGAAAATGCTTTCATTGTAATGAATTAATACATGTGATACTCTGTCAAGATTAAATTGATATCTGAATTAAATTTTAAGGAATGTTTTTAATTCGTCATTTCTTATATCATCTATGGATTACTCCGTTTACCTGATCACAATATAGGATTCTCAGCGGGTGTGACCAGTCAACAGGGGATGCTTGCTCATTCTAGGCACCTAATCCCACCTCTGGCATATCCAGGGGTCAGTGTTTGCCCTACTCTTAATTTTGTATTCTTTATAAGATTTATGAGATTGATCTGATCGTTCTTTCAACTTTTTCATTACTAGGCATATACTATTTGGCAGTAAAGTACAAAACAATCGGAGGCATACTCAATGATAAGACAAGGTATGCCATGATACTTATCGAATGCCTTAAAAGTATTACTTTTATATTATATGGAATGTATTTAATTACAGTTTGGTTACTATTTGAAATGTTGTTCTCTTATCAGACAGAAGGGCAGTTTAAAAGAAACGGTGGGGTCTGACATTCTATCATTAACACTAAAGAATTTCCTACCGAAAGGGACATTAAGACCACCTTTGAAATTGACGTTTTCAAAAGAAGTAAGTCATATTGATCGGATTTATATTGGATTGTCTTACATAAGTGATGATTTCCAAGTCTATTTGAATGATGAATGTTCCGTGTGTACCTTCACTTTGCAGAATCCGGGTCCTTCTATCATCCAATGTGTATTTTGGGACTTTAATCACAAGTTAGTATAAAATGTATATCTAAAGCCATCTATGAAAAGGTAAAGATAACGAACAGTGATCAATATCCTAATTCCTATAAGCAATATAAAATAGATAGTTGGGTAAACACGGACCCCTGGATATACCAGAGGTGGGATCAGGTGTCTAGGAGGAGTAAGCATACCCTGTCGACCCGTCGTGAGATCTATATCTTGAATAGGTAAACGGAGTTATCTGTAGTCAAAATCAATGTTCTATGAACGGCCTATGAATCCGTATTAAAAACGTCAGACAGCATTTGATCCGATGATAGGTTGCTTTGGCAAAGTACATGTAGATCGTTATAATGATCATATAATTTGCGAAAAGCTTACTTTAAATGAGACTATTGAAACCTCTTCAACATCAACTTATTTGCTAGTAGCCTGTCTCGATTTGAAAACTGATCATACGGAGAACAATCTCTTGTGTATCGAATCAGTTGAGATATATACACACCATATGCAGGTGATAATAGAATATTGCTACATAGATATGGATAGTTGACGACGGAGAAGCTGAAATCATCTTGTTTGTCGTAAAGTTGAGTTGTTAGTTTCCCGTTAATATCTATTTTCAAAAATATATCTAAGTATGAAGTAAACGTGTGTGAAATCTAACAATATATAATATTGTATCCAAAGTTATAAACATCGACCATTTTCGAATTTAAGAATTGCATTTAACGGTTTTCTAGCTTTGGGGGAGTCATTTTGCTTAACCTACCTTCTATTCCAGTAATGGAACTGGTGGGTGGTCAACAGCTGGATGTAAAACAGAAGCAACACACGATCTGTACACACAATGTACATGTAACCATTTAACAAACTTTGCAATATTATTGCGGCCGTACTCAAAGGTATCGTCTTCGAATAATATATCATAATTGCAGTTAAAATCATAAGAATGTACCCTAAAGCCTTCTTTATTTTTACGACGTTTTCCTCTTTAGTCTTACACGATATGACTTTGAGATCTGAATAACTATAGTTTTATATTATAAAAAAAAAACATTTTTAATCTATTTCAAAACGGAGTAATTACATAAATACTTCGTTACTAGCTTGAAAATACGGATGTATATTTAATTGCTGTTATAAAATTTAGAAATTCATTTCAAAATTAAGGATTATCTCCCTCATGCATAGCTCTTATCCTTGGACGAATTTGGCTCCACTTTTTTGGCACGCTGTTTTTGGCTATTTTTAGCTCTAAAACGTCATAGTTATTTCGGATTTCAAACATTTCGGTTGAGCATCACTGAAGAGACATTATTTGTCGAAATGCGCATCTGGTGCATCAAAATTGGTACCGTATAAGTTTTACATACACACAGTAAAATGTATGTTTACCATCAAATAGTGTCAAGTTGACAAATATGTTACTTTATTCAGCAAGGCATTTTGATTGGCTATGCATATGGATTTTATATCCAAAAGTATGACCGAATCAAGTAAGAGAAAACAAATCTGGTCATTTTCAGCTGGTTGTTGTTGTACATTCCATATGAAGGAATAAAAAAGAATATTGATTGCGTATTGTTTAACGCCCCTTTCGGGAACCTTTAAGTCATATCGAAACATCACCATGGACGCCGGAGACAGAATAGCATTGGGTGAATTTCTCATACCTGCATGATTAGAAACTAAGATTGCATGTTGCATAACAATTAATAGGCTAGGCTTGATAAATCACAAAATTCACTAATGACTACAAATTGACTGATCATAATTTAAATCATTAAATCAGACTTGCTAGTCACATGACACAGAGTAGCTTAGTCAAGAAACATGTACAACTGCTAAAACACCGAATATAGCAAAACTATGGTGCACAATTCTATGCGAATTAGAAAGCAAAGATCATTCATATTTCCCAAGTTTCAGTAATGCGTTGGACCGTATGTGTTGTTTTCAAAATGGGCAAAATTTACACCGCTATTATGAGTTTAATGGAATCCTCAAACATTTAGAAATATGCTATGATTCAAATTCTTTTAATGAATAATTTTGTGGTGAAGAAATCTATGAGTTTGAAAAAAACAACTTTAACTACCTTAAGAATATTTTGACAAGTTCAAATATCTTTATTTGCAAAAATAGCCCTTCTCATAATGACATCCCCTGTCGACCTGTCGCATCTTCATCATGTCAGAATCAGTGTGTAAAGAACGATCTAACATTGGTATAAAACATGTGAGACAGCACAAGACCCAATTATATGCTGTACTGGCAAACTACAGCGTTATAAAGACCATAACATTTGCAATATCTTGAGTTTTGAATATACTTATAAAGTTGTAAAAATCTTATATTGGATTACCCCCGACTCATTTTATTTCACCTGAATTGCAGATTTCATAAAAAGAAACAAATTTACATTCATTTTGTATGGATTTAAAAAAATATATCTTACATTCAATTAATTTCTTATTTTTCTAAATACCTTTTCTTGATATCTTTGATAGGTAGATGACGAGGAGGAAGCCTTGAGCTGGATATCCTTGATAGGTTGTTCTATATCAGTTTTCCTCTCTATAATAACGGCTCTTGTGTACATTGTCTTTTGGAAGTAAGTATTATTCAAATCAAATGTACATATTTCATTTTTGACATTTTTCTCCCATAATTCAGGTTTGAAAATCATATACTTTTTCTGATGTAAATGCTGATTTCCTCCACATATAGATCTGTTACTTCTGAGACCAGCAGGGTGATTGATAAGATCACGGTGTTCCTTTGTCTTAGTATCGCCATGGCCTATGCGTTGTTTCTAGCAGGAGTTGATAAGACCCAATACAAGGTTAGAGTGCAAAGCAGGGAAAAAGAAAATACAAATGCTTTAACAGGTGTTGTATATAAATATGATTGGTGTTTGGTTTATTTATATTAATATGTATAGATTTAAGAAGATAAAGTCAAAGAAACAAAATATGTCCCTCGAAATTTTTTGGATTCGTTGAACAGTTTCATTGTCTTTCTAAGAATTTTCCTAATACGTTAACAAACATTTAAATCAAGCATAGAATTACCTGAACATTTTTATTGGACGATATTCTGATGATTTTACAGGTCGGGTGTACGGTCATTGCAGCACTTTTACAGTGTTTGTTTCTCTTGATTTTCTTCCTGATGTTGGCTATGGGATGGTATTATTTTGCCAGTTTATCATTGTTAAAGATCTCTTTCTCCAAAGCTTCAAAATTGAAAAGTAGAGCCAATCTTATGAGCAAAATCACCTGGGGAATAGTAACACGTGAGTACCAATTCAAAAATTTAATTAGAAGTAAAATGATATGCAAAAATGATTTGTCTTTGAAATAATTTGAATAACGTTAAATAATTTAGTGAAGATTTTGAAATACTCGTGTCATATTATCAAAGAAACACATTTCAAATACTACTTAATATTTCATGAGATTAAAACATACAAGCAATGGAAAAAATTAAGCATTGAAGTGAAGCTGTTATCTGTGTATGATATTTATTTCCAGTCATGCCTATCTTTATTACTGCCGTCACTTTCGGGTCCGTTTATTCCTCCGGGAAAAGCTATCACTCAGAAACAAGGTAAACCGTAGATTTGTTTTGTAAATACGTCTCAATAAAAAACATGTTCATATCGTGATGCAGTGATTATTATACAAATAAAAACTTTTCAATATGAGTCCACTGTTATCATATAGTTGCTGGTTGTCCTTTGAAAGCGGAGCATTATATGGTTTTATCGCACCTGTTGCTCTTATCGTTTTGGTAAGCATCTTTGGAGATTTTCACTTTTCTTTATTTTTTTCTCTCAATTGAATTCAAAGCTACAGTATAGATTACGTGAATGTGTGTCAAATGTAATTTTATGTTTCGTGGTAAGCTCACACATAACTTTTTAAATTTTGAGAAAAATACCCTATATCAAATTAATCAATAATACGTTTATGTTTTAATACAGGTCAATATCGTAATTGTTATCAGTTTATCTGTGACGTTATGCTCATCTACAATCGTGTCCAAGGGTGCAAAGAAACGGGCGTCGTAAGTCCTGATCAATTTTAGAATAATCAAAAATGTTTTCTGAGAATATATTTTATCATATCTGATGGTTTCACTTCTGTGCACACGAGATTCACCTTGTTGTTTATAGAAATAATTAGGTTTTTAAAACATATAAAGGATTTCACGTCGGTTATTTGCTCAATATGTAACATTATACGTGTACCTGTATTTGACATGATTTCAGAGCGGGTATAAAATCAATCAGTATCCTGTTACCTGTGCTTGGAGTTACCTGGGTCTTTGGACTTTTGTCAATCAATGATGACACTATCGTTTTACAATATATATTCTCCATTTTGAACTCCTTCCAGGTACAGTTTTGAATTTTTAATTTTATTTTTAATTTCATATTGATGTAAATTAATCACAGAAACACCATAACATTAACTTTTGCGATTTCTTTCAGGGGCTTTTCATTTTTACCGCCAAGTGTATTCTCAACAAAAAGGTAAGAACAATACCAAACGAATACCAATAAATACAAAAAGCTTTCGAGCATGTACTTTTGAATTTTTGCAATATTTACCACGTCACGTTGTCACAATGACGTTTATTTGTTATATTTCATAATAACATTTGCAGATATATTTATTTTCATATTACTAAGTAACGATATACGCAATATACACAAAATTTATGCGCATAGGGTTTGTTTGGTTTTTCACAATATGACGTTAGTTGAGAGAGAATTTATAATATGTATTTGAAGAACGAAAACGACTTTGATTTATAAAGTAAAAATTGGAGAAACAATAACAATGTACTACAGTAAACTGACAAAGATACACCTGACTTTAATACACCCGTCTTCCTCGTGGTGATATACATATATGTGGTATAAAAGAAGGAGATAAATTATGCCAATTAGATCGTCGCATTATTCGTTTTCCTAACCAGGTCTAATGCCATTCATTGGGGAGGTTACGCTGAAAAGTTTTCCTCAAAATCGCTTTCAACCTGGGCGGATGTTTCTAAAAGGAAATGTCCAATTATTAGATAATACACTCAGCTACATAGAGTTATTTATTTTATCAGTTACTATGATTTCAATATCATCATTTTAAATGAAATATGAGCATTTTCGTCCATCACATAATACATATATGTGCTTCATTTTCGTTATTCTCTCAAAGCGTTTATTTTTCAAAATGATTGACGCATTTCAGTGATATAATCTGGTTCGTAATAGGTTAGAAAAGCTTTCATGAAGACAATAAGCAATAAGGAGATTGAAAGTTCTAGGAGTAAACCTCACAAATCGCACAGTAACACCACTCACGTCACTAATGTGGATAAATCCAGGGTAAGTTTTCTATTCTTACATTCATATATCTAATAATTGTTTTACAGCGAGAAAGTAGAATCCGTCGCAATATTCATCACTAGGAACTAGTGAGGGTCGTAAATAATTGAAATATCGGGAGATATACTTATAATTCACTGCCACTTGTAAAAACGTGATTGGTTCATTTGAAGTTATCAACATTCTTTATATCGTTGACATTAAAGTCCCGCCATATGACGTCATAAGAATGAGGTTTCAATGGGTTTCACTCTTCTATTTCGAGTTTGTTGCTATTCCAATATTGCTCCGCATCATACAGAATGCAATTTATTATCATTCGTTAAATCACATTACATGCGTCTTAGAATCTAAATAATAAGAAATGAAAGGAACGGCTACTAATTTTATACATATACAATGCAATACAATACAATGCATATACATATATAGTAAGTTGGTACAATTGATGATTTAAGACCTGTTTCACTATCTATAAAATGTAAGCTGGTCCAGCACAATTCATATTGTTTGAAATAAATAATTTTTCTACATTACTTTCATTCCTTAAAGCAATTAAAGTCATTATTTGAATTTTATCTATCACAAGCTTTAAATACACCTATTTTGAATGTATTTTATCATCTTTCAAATTCCCTCTCGCGTACCTATGCATAATTTATATTCTTACCATTGAAAACCATGTTTAGATCTCCAATTGAATCAAAAGAAATTTCTCTCTTAAAAGAGTCTTGCATTACAATTGTAACTGACGCTGCGGTTAAATTTCATTCCATTAATTTATCCAGATCCAGTTTAGAGGAGTAGAAGCTGAGCATAATACCATAAACAAGGACCTGATTATGGTATGAAGTGCATCGTACTTTACAACAGCTGTTGCTTTTCTTCATTATTTTCAAACCTTAAAATAAAATGCTACACAGAAACTTTGTTACATTTTATCTGAGTTGCATTGTCAAATCTTGTTTACTTTTATGTTTTGCTTTTAGGGAATCTCATTCAAGCCAATTGAAAGTTCAGCTATTTGAAAGGATTTGGTGCATAAAGAGAACATTCTGTGAAACGTATACACATCGGTGCCATGGTATACTCGTTTAAGTACTAAATTTACTTCAGTGCATTGTATGCTGTCGAATGAAATGTAATTTACTCATTAAATAAAACAAAAGGTATTTTATCAAATTTGAATGTCTGTATTGAAGTACATGTAATCATCAAAAAATAAATTTCAGTTTTGTAAATGCACGAGGGTGGGAACCGCGACGCTTCAACATGTCGCATGGAAATTATATCGGTGTGAAGCGTCGCAGTTCATACCCTCATATTTTCAAAATTCAGTTTTTATATCAACATTCTACTTTCATTTTTGTCGGATTTCCCAGCCATTAAAATAGACATACTATATTCTTGAAGATTTATAAGTGCATTGTTCCCACCTGCACCGCATTCATGAGGAAATGACTATCATTACATTTTATAGAAATCTATTGGATTACAAAAAATTGAATACCAATTTGAAAGTTATTGTAAATATCAAAGGAAACTGTCTGCTGTGTTTCCACTATAAGTAGTATCATCAGCATGATTTAATGTATCGATCTATGGCAAATTCAGTCAGCATTTATGTCTCTGTAGAGGCGATGAAACATATTTATTGTGTACATTACTACGAAAAGTGAAAATAACGAACAGCGATCAATCTCTTAACTCCTATATGTAATACAAAATAAATAGTCGGGCAAACACGTACCCCTGGGCACAACAGAGGTGGTATCAGGTGCCTAGCAGGAGTAGGCATCCTCTGTCGATATGATATATTCCAACATGAGAGGAAAAAATAATTTGCTGTGGTCTTCCATTCGACATTTAGATATATCGATATTTTATCTTTTAACAATAATAAAGTTCATTCAAATGTCAATTCGATATATCCTTGTGAGCGCGAAATAAAAGACATCACAGAGTCGTCCAATTCTGCTTCATACTTTGATATTTTATTTAAAGTAGAAATTAACGGCAAACTCACAACTCAACTATATGACAAACGGGATGATTTCAGTTTCTCCATCGTCAACTTCCTATATTCATGTATCAATATTCCATTATCACCTGCATATGGTGTTTATATTTCTTAATTGATTCGATATGCAAGAGCTTGTTCTGCGTATGGCCCGTTTTTAAACCGGGGCAAGCTACTGACAAACAAGTTGATGGTACAGGGGTTCCAACAGTCTCCTTTGATATCAGCATTTCGCAAATTCTATGGCCGTTATAACGACAGAGTTTGCAAATACAATCATGATTGGGTCAAATGTCTGACTTGTTTCATACCTATTGTTAGAACGTTCTTGGCATACTGATTTTGACTACGGATATCTCCATTTACTTGATCAAGATATAGGACCAATGGCAGGTGTGACCGATCGAGAATGGATGCTTGATCCTCCTGGGCGTCTAGACCCATCTCTGGTATGTCCAGGGGTCCGTGGTTGCTCGGTTCTCTATTTTCTATTGCGTATAGGAGTTGTGGGATTGGCCGTTGTTCGTTGTTTTCGCCTTTCATTTACAACAAGTCAAAGAAAGCCGTACATTCATGCATGGGCGTAAATGAGAGGGGTACCAAGTTGCGGCGGAAAGTAATTCCTTCCGAATTCAGCACACTCATTGGGAAGCATAGCAAAAAATCTTTGTTATATTCGACGTAGAGGAAAATAACTGTATTTGGAAATTCTCAAGACAAAACAGATGGATGACAAGGGATTTAGCTATCCTAGTATTGAAAAGACATTATACAAAGACCTTAGTGGTCGAATGTTATGCCTTATCTAGCGGAATATATCATTTACGCGTTCAATTCTTATCAGGTTGTACTTCAGATCATTATATTACATTTACCCCATGTAGCTGATTCATGAGAATTAACAAATGCAGAATTGGTCATAAAAGTTTACAGATTGATAGAGCACAAACGAGTAAAAGTTGCTCATAATGCTTACTCTGTTGTTCCAGTGATGTAAACATTTCTCTGGCTATTTTGTGTATTGTGGATTTATAATCACTCATGAGGATTATCAAGCTATGAAGAATGGATATACAATTTTGATTATTTATTTCTATTTAAGTGATGCTATAATCAATGATACATGACACATGCTCCTTCCCACCAATTCATTGCCGACATCTGAATTGGAACTGCATTTACATGCCTCGATGGATTAGCATAGACATTGTACACGTACTTGGCAATATTCATATCAATATTCCTTTCAGAAATAAATTTCATCTTTTAAAGTACATGAGGGCATTAACTGCATCACTTCATGTCGGTATATCTTTCACGAAGCACGTTTAAGTAATCAGAGATTTCCGAGTAAATTATTTTCATGTTTGTATTGTACTGTGAAGCACTAGCCACAAAATGTAATTGTTGCTAATTTCTTTAATAAATCTTTAATGTTTTGATTATTGTATTGTATGGCCGATTATTACGAAAGCCCAGAAGGCTCATTCGAGATTCGAAATTCAAATACGAGATTCGAATTTCGAAATTCAAAATCCAAATTAACCAATCAAAATGTAGGTCACAATAGATTAAAGGTTAGAGGGTACATGCATATAAACTTAAGATATGACAGAAAGCTTATTCTTCTAATATGTTTACCAAACAACGAAACATTTCTTTTAAAACTATAAATGTTCTGTTGTATGATTAGCATGCAGACAGGCCCGTAGAAAGCGGGAAGGGAGGGGGTAGAAAACTTGTTCCAGCTCCCACTAATTTAATCAACTCCGTATTGTGTGGTAACCAGGTCAAATAATGACAAAAACACCTCATAATATACACTGTACCTTAAATTGAAATCGTATATGAAGCCTATACCGATGATACCCCTCCAAAAATTAATTCTAGTTTGCTTTTTTTCAGTTAAGTACTAATCAATAGGTTAAGTACTAGTATATTTCATCCTCTAGAGTTTCAGCAGAGGCACCTGAAGTATGGATATTACCTCCCCCCCTTTTGGATAATTTTTTATTGTGGCAATAATTTCTCTAAAATGTGTGAATTCCCTGTCTTTTATTATATCGGTAGAAGGCCAATCTCCAAAGCATACAAAAAGCATGAAATGATTACATAAATTGAAAGAGGGATGAGATAGACTGGGAATTCATACATTTCAGTGAAATTATTGCAACAAAAGAATTATCGAAAAAGGGGAAGGGGGTAGTAATATCCATACTTCAGGTGCCTGTGGTTTCAGAGGCAACACTTTTATTACTATGTTTTAATGTAGGCCTATTTTCTTCTATTAATTTCATTGTATACGCTTTTATTTGCATCTTAATCCATTTCATTTTTGTTATCTTTTTTTTAATGTTTTATTTTTTATCTATTTTCATTATGAGATCTACAAAGAACGTAGCCAGTCCTGGACGTTCACCGAGGCTGTGGGTGTACGGATCAAGAAAATTGTACTTATCTATAAAAAAAAAAAAAACAACAATGGAGGAAATTCGAACCATTAAAAAATATTTCTCCGATCTATGTTGTATCTTTCAACATTTTTTTTTAGGTTCCAGGAAGCTTAACTACATGTGTCATTACAACAGAATACTAATCTATACAAGTTTTAAAAATTATCTTATCCCACATCTTCATTATCTGTTTTCGGTCCACTCCGAAAACCCTTGGCTAGCGAAGATGCTTATCCCACTGATTCATGAATATTATACCACAGGAACCGGTAATTTTGTCTGTAATATAATGATAGAAGGAGTCTATACTATATCACCTCCTAATATCTATTACGGGGCGATATAGTGTAGAACCCTTCTATTAATATTACAGACAAATTAAATTACCGGTTTCTGCGAATATAATTACATGTATCTGCAGAACATGTACATATACATGTTTGTACATTATGAATCAATGGGATAAGCTATATTATTCTTTAAAACATGGATAAATTAGTGTTCTGTGGGAATGACGCACGTAGATAAGCTTTCTGAAACATAAACAAATATAAAAAAGACAACATAGATCGGAGAGAAATATTTATTCTTGGTTCGAATTTCCTCCATTATTTACACACATGCGCCTATAAAAAATGAATGGGTGGGGAAGATATTTGCACAGGCACCTGAAGTATCGATACCAACACCCACCCACACCCTTTTCTGATTTTTTTTCAGTGATAATTTCTCCGAAATGTGTGGATCCCTTGTCAGATTCCCATCCGTATGGGCGTTTCACGCTTTTTGCAAGCATTAGAATACCCTCTAAAGCTTACAAAAAGTGTGAAAAGATTATATAAATCCACACATTTCGGAGAAATTATCGCCGCAAAAAATCAAAATGAATGGGGGAGGGGGTTGGGGGTTGGTAGTAGTGTCGATACGTCTGGTGCCTGTGGATATTTCAGTGGTCAAACACTAAAATGGGTGGTTTTTTCTCAGTTAAATACTTTTCACATTCCCTCCCCCTTTTTGAAATTGCTGGCCGGCTACTGGTCTGGTTAAACACACGATAATCAATACCAGTAATTACATTATGATTTTTAGTTCACAGGTGCTTGAGTTGCTTGCAGTCACCCAGCCACAATATCGTTACAAAACACGAATTGCGAAATACAAATATGAATCTTTAATGGAAACAAAAGTGGTGCATAAAAATTATATTATGACAAATAAGTGGGTTTTTGGTTTTTTTTTTATTATTCGAATATATTCAGCGATTACTATACTGATAATTATAGTACTCCTATTATACTGGTAGAAAGCTTGCAAAAGGCGTCAAACGTTAAATATAAATCGAAATATGAATGGGATGGAAAATGAATCCATACATTTCGGAGAAATTATCACCGCAACAAAATCAGAAGAGGAAGGGTGTTGGTAGAAGTGTAGATACTTAATATGCAAATATCTTCCCACCCTTTCCATCTTTTACAGACGCCTGTGTGTATACAATGGAGGAAATTCGAACCATGAATAAATATTTCTGTACGATCTATGTCGTTTCTTTTTATATTTTGTTTATGTTTCAGGAAACTTATTTCTAGGAAACTTGATTTATAGTTTTAAAAAATAATGTTTCTTTGTTTGGTAAACATATTAGAAGAATAAGCTTTCTCTCATTTAAGTTTATATACACGTACCCTCTAACCTTTAATCTATTGTGACCTACATTTTGATTGGTTAGTTTGGATTTTGAATTCTCGTATTTTGAATTTCGAATCTTGTAATTTGAATTTCGAATCTCGAATCAGCCTTTTGGGCTTTCGTAGATTATCATTGCATCTGGAATTAAAGAACTTTTGAATTTATTAGTAGTGTTTCATTTTATAATTCACAAATATAACACGAAGCAGATATTCTTGCTGGATTTTTTTTTTTTTTTTTGCATTTTCAAGAATAAACGGTGACTGTACTATTAAAATATGGAATGATACATGTCATTCAATAAAAAAAAAAAATTACTTTTGTAATTCTTTCAAAATTGGATTTCGTAATTTCTTTTACTGCTGATGGAAAAATGTATTAGTTCATAAACATAGATATGATGTGCTTTCTTAGAATAAAAAATTTCGCAACTGTATATGCGATTATTTTTACATATCAATTCATCGCACCACGTTGCTGCAGAAGTTTAATCACATCGACATGTCCTTCTTTACATGCAAAATATAGAGCCGTTCGCCCAGTATTTTGACGTTTGTTAATATTGGCATGATTTTCCAAGAGAATTTCAACTGTTTTCGTACACCCTTTCTCGGAAGCCGCTTGAAGTGGCGTACACCCATCAACTGTAGGTGCATTGATATCTGCTCCGGTTTTGATCAGATGTAAGACAACATCATCATTTCCATTTCGTGCTGCCAAGTAGAGAGGCGTACATCCATTTTCTGAAGCAGCATTGACCGACAATCCCTTGGACAACAATAGTTCTATCATCTTAGTGTCAGCTGTCCCCGACGCATAATGCAATGTATTTTGTCCAGACTTTGAGCGTAGGTTGACGTCCGCTCCATTCTCTAGTAAAATATTGAGTATATCTTCATATCCATGTTCAGCTGCGGTATGAAGCGGCGTACACCCATCATAAGTGCAGGCATCAACTTTTGCTTTATGTCTCAGAAGAATTTTGACAACTTCATTTTTCCCTCTCATGCAAGCAAAATATAATGGTGAAATGCTGCCAGATGTAGATGCCAGATTGACATCTGCGCCATGTTCTAATAAAATCTTAACTGCGTCTTCGCAACCCTTTTCAGCTGCAGTCTGTAGCGATGTAAATCCAGATTTTGTTCGTAAATTCACTTCTGCTTTGTGTTTGAGAAGAATTTGGATAATGGAGGATTGGTTATGTTGAGATGCGCAATAAAGTGGAAACAGACCATCCGATCCTAGTGCATTAGGATCGCTTCCATTGGCAAGCAAGGTTTCTACAGCCCGTAAATGACCATTCTGTGCTGCTATGCAGAGGTTTTCCGACATTATCAATATGTTTATTGGCGTATTTACGGGAAAACTGAATCTGCAAAAGGCAACAATGATGTTATGAACAATATCATTTTCAAACATTTAATTTATCAACATATATGTATTCATCTATTTATCTATTAGTAAACGTTTTCCTATTAGTAACATTTTTTGCAAGTTCTGCAAACCTCTAATATATTTTTTAAGGTAATGATTGCATGGGTCATTGAAAATTAATGAATCTATGATTTTTTTAATTTTTTTTTTACATATTTTGTAGTTGACAGTATCTGTAACTCATTATAAAAGTATCATATATGGTTTTCACGGAAATTGTGATGTCATGGTTGTCATAGTAACCCCTCTTGTCGACTTTCCGTAATAAACGGTACAGGTATTTCAGATGGTATTTAAAAATGATACAAAAGGGGTAAGTGATACAAATTTTATATCAAATTGAAGTTAAAGCCTTAAATAATATATAATTTGCATTAATATGTCCATTTATTTTCCTGTGAAGTAGAAGCAGAGCTTCTGAGGAATTTCGCAATTTTTGGAAGGTAATTATTCACCAAAGCAGAATTATTTTCACCCCCTGAGAAATAAATGACCAATGATTTTTTTTTATATTTTTTAATATGTTTTAACATATGTTAGTAGGAATGACTAGGCCTATTATTTAAAAGATAATCAAAACATAAGGGATTTTTCATTTGTATTGTATTTTATTTGTATATTTCTAAACATATTTTCACTTTACCCTGTGTCTGGTTATAGCTGACAAGTCTTTGTTTCCATCGTTTGTCATTATTACTGATGCTTAAGCGCTTGACGTATTCCGGAATCGGAAACGAAAATAGTCTCTTTTTTAGATACTACATGAATAAACCACGTGATGCCCTGCAATCACTACCTTAAAAAGATATGACTTTAGAAGTATATTGCTTGTTACATACATTTTATTCATTAAGTTCTTCCATTTCCAATGAAAGACCTTATTGCTATTCATTGCTTTTTCTCCATCATTATAATTTTTCATTATTAGAATTCTAGTGCACGCGATTTCTCGGAAATCCGTAAACCGATTTTCGGGAACTTTTCAAGGATGATCTATTTTTTCGATTTCAATTTTGTCATTTATGACGTAAGATATTATTTTTCCCCTGAAATTCAGAGGGTCAGTTTCCAAGAGTGTTCTCGGAAACTGTTCAAAATATCAACTTGACATTTTCAAGGAGAGCGAGCGGAAGTGCACAACGGTATTTAAATGCTGAAGTGAAATAGTTATGTGAAATGGCCCCAAATATATTAATATTTTTTTGGTTTCATGTTAAAATATACATGATTCAACTTATTAACAATTGCACTTTCATGATTTAAATGTTACACGGTGCATGAATTCGCAACAAACGGCATAAAACTCTGAGTTTAAGCTTGGGGTTTCCTCTTTAGCTGAACTTCCCATAGGAATTTGGTCCCGCCCATACTTTTACAAATCTGGAAATATATGGACGATATTAGGTACAGTTAAATAATTCAGGCTATGGTTGTATATCATCATAAACTTTTAAATTTCGTATGGCGATAAACGTAGCCCATATCGTCGATATCTAAAAAAAAAATATTAGCAAAATTTTCACTGGAGGCCTCTCCATTATAGAAACCTGTTTGAACTCGATGACCAACTTGGAGTAGCTCGCTCTATACAAAAGACGATACCGCGTGATTTGGATGTATTGTCCGCTGTTTTAGGAACATAAACACGCCTTCAGCGCCATGTACATTAAACGGAGTGCATTCCATACTTAAGGTATGCACATGTATGTATTTCATTTACTAAATTTTGATAAATTGTATTAATGAAGTTATATACACGTGTAGATATCGTTATCAGAAATACGTTGACTTTTTAAATCTGATTTCCTAAACAAATACATGTAGTTAAATATTCTCTTTGTTTACATTATATGTAATGTGGAATGCACTAGTATGCTTCTACTTTTTTATTAATTTTTTTTTTTACACATTACAGATAGATCTTTTGGTTTATTATTGTACCTGTAACATAATTAACCGAAACATAAAAACTTACGCGTGTACTACATATACATATATTTTCACAGCACGTGTTATTTAAATATAAAAATAGATAATCAAGATATTTTCATAAATTATTTATACAAGCCGAGCTATTCATAATGCATTTTGCTTCAAGGTAAATTCGATCAAGAGCCCGAGAAAATGAAAGGAAATGTCTTTATTTTTTATTTATTTATTTATGTATTTATATTTTGTGATTACTTGTGAGATATATTTAGCACATTGCAATATAATATAGTGTTTGAACGAAATGTATGTTGGCGGTTAACAGTTCTAATATTTCCGTATTTAGTTGAAAATAACTATTTGAATGACAATAAGATTTGTATTGATTTCTGATTTCCTTTTCTTCAGCGGCAGTATCTGTGATCGAATGTGCTTTTGATAACGTGTTTGGGTACATGTATTAGCAATATCATCACCTTTCATCACCACGAATAGATAGCATGCATTAAAAATACCTATCACACATGCAGCATATATATAGTCAATGAAAATCATATATTTCATAAAAATATAAAGATTTTAACACAATTAAATAAATAATGTCACATGATTTGTAAACGGGGAAAGCACGACATATATTCATATTCCTAAAGTGAAGGTTGTCCCTTGTGTTAAGACCCGCCCACTTTGTTTTTCATTATTTATGAAGGAGTACCATGACCAAAACGGCTTGTTATAGAGTTTAAAAATCAATTGATATTTCGGAATTCCTTGTGACAGAAAACAAAGGAAACTATTAAAAGTGTTTAGAAACCATCGTCTGTGGTCTCTATGTATAAAATCTTAACTTTTGTAAAATAGTATTGCTTTTATTGACCACGGATTAGTGGGCCAACTGTAATTGCTGTTTCATCTCATCCTTTCTTTAACGCAAAAAGCATCGGAATTTGGGAGGGCTGAATTAAGTTCCTCAG
This sequence comes from Ostrea edulis, assembly GCF_947568905.1. Classification (NCBI taxonomy): domain Eukaryota; kingdom Metazoa; phylum Mollusca; class Bivalvia; order Ostreida; family Ostreidae; genus Ostrea; species Ostrea edulis. The sequence continues at coordinate 38,563,312 of NC_079166.1, read as the reverse complement.
ATTTGACATGCAATACGGAACTTTCGGGATGTGCCGGAACGGAACGACTGATTAGAAGTGACATTTATACACCGCGGTCACGTGATGGTACCCAATTGTAGGGCAAAGTTGACATCAATATAAATGTTGTTTCGCTAGCAGACAATCCATAAAGAGCTATACGCAGTCCTACGATGACGATTCAAGTAATTATTGGTGATTAGTACCTGGATGTAAATTAGATGGAAAGGAAAATGCACATTTAGACGTGCATTCTTGGATATAGTGCTTGAAGTTTTACTGTTATCCTCAATATATTCCCTAGAATTTGGGAAATTTGGGAAACATCTGCAACATTCCCCATTACAATTTGAGATTAGTTCAAAATAGATAGTATGCCCTTTACCTGATTAAGATGTATATCTATTCAAACATTTGCTTCGTTTTAATGTTGGTATACATAGAAAAGTATAAAGAACAAAATTTGGAAAGAAATTTCTCACTTCCTATCTGTATATATTTTGATAAAATATTATTGAAGTTATACACATTATTTTGTAATGCCCATGAGGCTGCAGTATCGTTAAATACTCCTTCTGATTGCAAGAACTTATTATGGTTTGTAAAATAATATTTTGAAGGCGTAAAGCAAAAATGTGTTTTATCAAGAGCACTATTTGATCAGTATGATACGAATGAAAAGAGACGACTATACGCTGTACAAACTCTATCAGACCTCTATCAAATTCTCGATCCCATCAAGCCTGAGAATCTAAAACAACCTTTGATGGAAAGTGATTAGAGAAAAAACTGGCCCCCATTTACCCCCAATAAATCTTTCACGCATACGTTTCTGCAGAGTGATCATTACGATGTAATATTTGTACACCTCCTTATAGAGACAAAATATACTTTTTAGGCATATCTATTTAGAAATCAGTGTTTTAAAACAGTTCTTATATATGGGTCTATAGTCTGTTATCTTTGATATGCATTATACGTCGAACCTCATCTTTCCATTGGTCATTTTTGAAATAAAATCGGGTCATTTAAGAATTTAAACATCTTGTAAAAGTTAAATGTGCATGTGTTTGATATATGGGCAACGTTATGTCCCATGAGTAAGACAGACATAATTTTTTCACGCTATGGAAAACGAAGGCTCATGCTGGTTATCAATCTTAACGTAATACGTATTATGTAAGAAACATTTCTTGTTTGAGTTATCAGTCGTTTGCATGTAAAAACACAAAGTCTCTCCCTCTAGCCCTCCTAACAAATCTTGGAATGTTTCCATTTCAGACAAAAAGATACATAATATTGACATTCCTTAGAATGTGATATCATTATCACTGTCATAATTTTGTTTAGCGATCGGAAAAATATCATAATATACACTGTGTAAAACATGTATCATCCATTCTTGATTGATTGATTGAATATTGTTTAACGTCCCTCTTGAGAATATTTCACTCATATGGAGACGTCACCACTCTCGGTGAAGAGCTGCGAAATTTAGGCCTATGATCGGCGCTTATGACTTTTGAGCAGGGAGGGATCTTTATCGTGCCACACCTGCTGTGACACGAGACCTCGGTTTTTGCGGTCTCCTCCGAAGGAACGCTGCATTTAGTCGCCTTCTACGACAAGCAAGGGATATTGAAACCTATTCTAAACCGGAACCCCATGGGGGCTCCATTCTTAAAAAAATAATTACATTGAAGATTTGTTACCTGTAGAATTGTATAAGATATATTTCAGATTCGATTTCCAGTATCTGAAATTCATTGTTAGTGATTTGATGCTCAATAAAACTAATGCAAGGTGAAGATAACGAACAGTGATCAATCTCATAATTCCTACAAGCAATACAAAATAGATAGTTGGGCAAACACGGACCCCTGGACACACCAGAGGTGGGATCAGGTGCCTAGGAGGAGTAAGCATCCCCTGTTGACCGGTCACACCCGCCGTGAGCCCCATATCCTGATCAGGTAAACGGATATCATACGATTTTTGACACAGTTTTACTTGATTTGAATTGTTTTATCTTAATCGTCATGCCGTTGTGAGCTTAAGTGTATGTTAATTGTTATGCCGGGGTAGATTTAATTATTTTGCTCAGTAGATAAAAAATCTGCTAGCAAACCGTATTTTATTTATCAAACAGAATACCTTACATACAGGTGTGTTACCATATATGACTAAATATAAATCTAAGTCATTAGATTTCATGCCTACTTCCGTTTTGATAGGAAACATGTATATATCTTAATAATACTTGTATGTCGGAAGTAAATGATCATTTCAAAGTATCTGTTTTGTTCGTTGAGAATCATACACTCGTATACAAACTTCAGAAAGCCGTAGCAGTTAATGTAAATTTGCAACTCTAGATTACATAGATTTAGAAATTCAATTCAAAATTAAGGATCATCTCCCTCGTGCATAGCTCTTATCCTTCGACGAATTTGGCTCCACTTTTTTGGCACGCTGTTTTTGGCTATATTTAGCTCTAAAACTTCATAGTTATTTCGGATTTCAAACATTTCGGTTGAGCATCACTGAAGAGACATTATTTGTCGAAATGCGCATCTGGTGCATCAACATTGGTACCGTATAAGTTTTACATAAATAAATAGGTGGATCGATTGTACCTTACTTTATTTGTTATATTCAACAGTCGAGAATTTGTTACTGAAAAGAAAAGCATGTGTTGATCCAGAATATCTTTCTTAGGGATAGACATCAGATCCGCTCTCTTAAAGACATCGTTGTACAAGAAATATGATTTGTTTTTGTTTTAATCCGATGGTGTAATCAATCTGCCATCAATCCACATGAACATGACCTGTGCCCATTTATTAAATGTGATTCCTTACATACACGGGTCTTGGATTTCATGTCTACTTGCATTTTTATAGGAAAAATACATAGTTTTTGATCATCCATATCATAATACCATATCATAATATAATCAATAATTCATAAAGATAACTTGAAACAGTTTTACATTTATATTGAGAATGTTTCTTTCATAGAGAGACTTAACCAGGTATATGTAAAACGTATACGGTACCAATTTTGATGCACCAGACGCCTTTAGAAGGAAGACAAATGGAGACACAATTTTCTAAATGATTATCATAAAACTTACATCAAAGTTTTGCCTCTCATTTCATCGTTTTTAATGAAGTATCTATCTTTTAGACTATAAACCATGTGAAGCTAAACCATTATTTTATAATTCAGTTTTACTGAAATATGATAACTTTCCAGAGTTATGGACTTTCCGAACGGTTTAGAACAGCTTTGTATTAAAAAGGTATATAAATATCCAGAAGATTTTTCGGAAAAAGATCTATTCATATCGATTTTTATTTAACCTTTGTTCAATACAAGACTCCATCAATCGTAAATTCTTTCAATGCAAATTATTCGTATCGATAAACAATCTGCTGGCAACCCATTGCAATTTAAAACATTTTCACATGATGATTGTCTAAATATAGATCCGAGTCATGGGATTTCGCGTCTCCTTTCGTTTCGTTTCGATAGAATACATACATTCATGTTTGATACAAGTTAAATATATCCATTGCTGGAGGGACGCCAATAGCTGTTTGTGAAGTGCAACAATTCCAATCTTTATATGAAGCTAAAACTGTGGCATTGAAGGTTCTTTACTTTGCCAATAAATACCGCAACACAGTATGTTTCAAGGTATCATATATACTTAAAACTATTATTTTTGGTGATGGAGGCTTGACGAAGGAAAGTCCCTTCTTATATCAAGAAGATTTGCAAAGCGCGAGGATCATGAATGTTTTTTGTGCTGTTTACGTCTCGTTCAACCATTATAAACACATATAGAGACACGTCACAGATTTATATTTCGATCAGTAATTGATATATACCAACCACGATCTTTATCAGGCTTCATTTGCAACATATTCTAGATAATTAGATAGTTTGTATTGCGTAGAAAATAGCTATATAAAGCAAATAAAACAATAAACGCTAAATAAATACCTCTCAGTATCGACAATGCATATTATATTTAATTACATACTCTTTCGAACCTTTAGAAATATATTAAGGGAAGGTATTTTAAGCTGATTTGCAGACTATAGATGTCTATGAAAAAGCTGGGGTATGGATAAAGAAATTACAATTTTGCCGCTATGGAGCTCGACATTTAAGATTCGATTTATTATATCCAGAGGTATTTTCTCAGCTAGGTCTTTATATATTTTCTTAATGTATATTAATTCAGAATCAGTTTTGATTTTCTATTCTTTATTCCATTTTATTTAATAGTATTAATGTAATAAATTTAAGTGTGAAAGCCTACCTTTCTACTTCGTCCTAGGATTTAAAGCCCTCTAAGATATTTCTCTCTATATACATATCACAATGCTTATGTCAATCTCATGTAGACACTCCCTCGCAATACAACCTATTTTTGGATCAAATGTTGTCTGACGTGTTTCATACCGATTGTTGGGCTGTTCTTAACACGCTGATTTTGATTATGCATAATTCCGTTTACCTGATCAAGATATAGGTCTTAGGTCGGGTGTGGCCAGTCAACAGGGGATGCGTACTCCTTCTAGGCACCTGATCCCACCTCTTGTATATCCAGGGGTCCGTATTTGCCCAACTCTCAATTCTGTATTGCTTATAGGAGTTATGAGATTGATCACCGTTATCTTCACTTTTCACAGTAGAAGTTTTATGGCTGTTGTAATTTGAGTATATACCATTTAAAGATATTTTGTTATACAACTGTATTTTCAACGAACTTGGTACTAATTCCACTTTTGGTAATCATACTTGTACTCCAACTGCCCTTTCAAAAGATTAAGTTCTTTAAAACCATGCTTCAGTTTTAGACACATTTAATATTCCAATCAATGGGTCGAATGAATATGGGTTACCATACCTATACTGGATTCCTAAACTACATAAAAACCCTTACAAACAACGGTGCATTGCTGGATCCAGTAAGTGCTCTACCAAGCCCTTATCTTTGCTCCTCACGAAAATATTAACAGCTGTGAAGGAGAAATTTCAAACTTACTGTGCGCCTACAGTGGTGTTAATCAAATGTGGATTCTAAAAAATTCTAAAGAATTTTGAAATCGCAAAATTTTTCCCAAATCACCAAATCAATAACATTAAAACCTATGACTTTTCAACACTATACACGACCATTCCTCACGATAAATTAAAGACTAGAGTTTTTGACATCATAGACAGTTGCTTCTTCAACAAAAATGGAAAACGGAAATATCCATATCTAGTGATCAGTCATTCAAAAACTTACTTTGTTAAACACCACTCTGATTCCACGCACAAATACTCTGAAGTTGAAATAAAAAATATGCTAGAGTTCCTCATTGACAATATCTCCGTGGTCTTTGGTGATCAGGTCTTCCAACAGTCTGTTGGAATTCCCATGGGCACAAATTGTGCTCCTTTGTTAGCTGACCTGTTTCTATATTCATATGAAGCAAACTTTATTCAAAAACCTTTACGTGAGAAGTAAAAATCTCTCGCTGTGGCCTTCAATTCGACATTTCGATATATCGATGATGTTTTGTCTATTAGCAATAATAACTTTCATCCATTTGTCGTTTTGATATATCCCTGTGAGCTCGAAATAAAGGACACCACAGAGTTGTCCACTTCTGCTTCATACTTAGATATTTTATTGAAAGTAGACATTAACGGCAAACTGACAACTCAATTTCAGCTTCTCCATCGTCAACTTCCCATATTTATGTAGCAATATTCCATTATCACCTGCATATGGTGTTTATATATCTCAACCGATTCGATATGCAAGAGCTTGTTCTGCGTATAGTCAGTTTTTAAATCGAGGTAAGCTACTGACAAACAAGTTGGTGGTACATGGATTTCAACAGTCTCGATTGAAGTCAGCATTTCGCAAATTCTATGGTTGTTATAAAGATCTAGTTCGTCAATACAACCTATCCTTGGGTCAAATGCTGTCTGACGTGTTTCATACCGATTGTTAAGCCGTTCTTGGCACACTGAGTTTGACTACGGATAACTCCGTTTACCTGAACAGTATATAGGGCTCTTAGTGGGTGTAACCGGTCGGCAGGGGATGATTACTCCTCCTAGGCACCTGATCCCACCTCTGGTGTGTCCAGGGGTCCGTGTTTGCCCAACTATCCATTTTGTATTGCTTGTAGGAGTTATGAGATTGATCACTGTTCGTTATCTTCACCTTTCATCATGCCATCAAAGTATATACATGTACCACTATTAAGAAGATCAGTAAAGTTAAATACCAGTAGTCAGCTACTATATGTAAAAATAGTAATTAGTTACTTGAAACGGAAAATGATAGAAAATAAAATTTGAAGAGCAGAGAAGTTCGTATCTCAATATGGTATACGCTTGAGATCATCCATCGGGCAATCACCTACTTATCATTTTGATATAAAATGTCATTAATGTCATATTTTGGAACCTTAAAAGGTTCGATACTTATGTTGAAGAAATAATTCATCCAATGTTACATGGATGAAAAGGAATGATTTTTATGCTTGAATGTGTCATCACTTTTCAAAAATATCTTACAAAATCTGCTTCTTGAACGTTTTCATGGAAATCGATTACCCTTATCGTTCAAGTGTTCCTTGAAAATATTTAAGTAGCTGAGTTGCCTAATGTTACTATCTAGTTAGTTAATACAACCTATCATGGGTCAAATGTTGTCTGACATGATTCATACCGATTGTTAGACCGTTCTTGGCACACTGATATTGACTACGGATAACTCCGTTTACTTGATCATGATATAGGGCTCACGACGGATGTGACCGGTCGACAGGGGATGCTTGTTCCACCTGGGCACCTGGTCCAATCTCTGGTGTGTCCAGGGGTCTGTGTTTGCCCAACTATCTACTTTATATTGCTTATAGGAGTTATGAGATTGATCACTGTTCGTTAACATCACCTTTCATATATATGAAAACTGGAGTACACATAAAAGCCCTAAACTAAACATAAAGTATCGCTTATAGGAGTTGCGAGATTGATCAACGTTCGTTATCTTCACTTTACTAAAAACCAAACAAATTACAAATTGCATTATCATCGACTCTAAAGTTGTCCAATATTTTACAAAGTATATCGCACAGGAGTGAAACAAGAACGTTTTCTAAGGTAGGAGGTTGATACCCAAGATCTTACCTTTTCTACTCCACGCATAATAACACTTTTTCTCTTTAAAGCGTTCAGCCAAGGGAAGGGATATAACCTCCACAACCCCGTTTTATTTTTTGTCTCACAAGTCATATGATACTTTAGAACATGGTATGTGCATGATCCATTTCTAAACCGGGGCAGAATACTGACAAATAAGTTTATGCTACATGGTTTTCAACGGTCTAGTTTAAAGTCAATATTTCGTAAATTCTATGGTCGTAATAATGATAGTATTTGCATATACCATCTGTCATTAAGTTGAATACTGTCGGATTTGTTTAATACTAATAGACGAACTGTTTTTACATAGTGGTTTTCTTAAGGATTATCTCGTTTACCTAATCAAGGTAGATAACTCAGGGTCCAACTGGTTAACAGGGACTACTTACTCCATTTAGACACCGAGTAAGCTTAAACAGTGGTTAAATCCCTTATCCACTTCCTCATATTTAGACATTACTTAAATGATGTTGGTCAAATGTTAACCACTGATTAAATTGCGCAGCATTTACTGTTCTTTTTTTATTGATATTCGAATTCTATTCACTCGTTTAAGAGCTTGTCTACAAAAAAACCATACATAAAAACGGAAGAAAATGGTGGTCCTCGGTATCATTTCTAATCAGTTATATTATTTTAGAATATGTTTAGAATATCTAACATCTGTGGTAAATTTATCGATATGATATTTCTATTGTTACTAACAATGCATTCTGTGCTTAAATGTGGATTAGCCTTTGAACACAAGAAAAATCCTTTGATATTAGAGTTTAATTTATTTTTCAAAATGCAAACCAACTTTGAATACATATAAAAGGAATTAGGTTTTTAAGTTATTTCCATGTAAACCACTGATGGAAAAATCATGTTCGACATCATTAGTGTCCATACAGATATTTCACAGAGCCTATGTTTGGCATTGTGCCAAACTTTATAATATTGTGTTATCTTGTCAATTTTTAAATGGGAATGCTCAAATTATTTGAATATTTTGTAAATACTAAAAGATCAAATCCAGGTGTGTAAAATATAAAAATTCAACTTTCGACTTTTCGCCGTTCAAATGAAATTTTGAAATCAAAATGTATCATTTAAGTAGTTCAAATCATCGTTTTAAATGTCATCTTTTTTATCTTTCTGTTATTAGAAACATTAGTTGTTTAGAATCTTAACATTCTCTAATGATTAAATCCCAACAATCCACTGTTTGGTATGAAAAAAGCGAATTTTGGTGAAATTACATCCCTTTCATGCATTCTTTATACATAGAAGGTAGAATATAATAGCAAAGTTATGAAATGCTATAATTTCTAGATCAACTTGAAATGTTATCTGAGAGTTTGGACATCATGTACATGCGGTATCGGTGAAAGACATTACAGTATTTTTGAAGGTAAATATAGCGAATAGTGATCAATCTCATAACTCCTATAAGCAATACAAAACAGAGAGTTGGGCAAACACGGAACCCTGGATATATCAGAGGTGGGATCGGGTGCCAAGGAGGCGTAAGCGTCCCCTGTCGATCGGTCACACCCGCCGTGAGCCCTATATCTTGATAAGGTAAACGGAGTTATCCGTAGTCAAATCCAGTGTGCCAGGAACAGCCTAACAATCTATATGAAACAAGTCAGAGAACGTTTGATCCAATAATAGGTTGTAATGGCAAACTAGATCGTTATAACGACCACAGAATTTGCGAAATGCTGACTTTAAACGAGACTGTTTGAACCCCATCACCATCAATTTGTTGGTCAGTAGTCTGCTTCGAATTTAAAAGGTGACCATACGCAAAACAAGCTCATGCGTATCGAATCAGTTCAGAGATATCTTGAGATACATATTTGAGAGATATCTTTTTCTTAGAGATATATCTCTCTAAGCTGAGAGATATCCCTTCACTTAAAGAGATATCTAAATTTTTTTTTAAATATAGTGTTGTAAGATATTTTGTTTAAATTGGAGTAATGTCTAATATTCCGGCTTGTTTATAGTTTTGTGTGACCCGAGCTAATGTAACAATGAACACGGAGCAAACTAGATCCCATCATCAGAAAGTCGCATATAGGTTAACGGGTGTGTGTTTATGTTCTGTTCTTTGGTGTTGTGGGAGAGGTGGTATGACTTCCTCGGGATATTGAATTGGTGTGCGTTCACTGTAGGCGTAAAAGCTGCTTGTTGGTGTGACGGTGTAAATGAAAATTCATACGTGATTTTTTTCTATTGGTTGATATTGGGTGTGTCCGCATTTTGCAGGGTTGTCACTTCGTGTACGCTGATGATGGACATTTGACAGCTAACGTGGTGCAGGATCGAGATGTATTCTTCTTAACCTGTGATGCGTTGTGCTGTTTAAATTATGCAGACCTGCTCCTGTTCCATGGTGTGTTGTTACTGTCCAAACATTTGCATTGCTTATGGGATGATGAAGAATCAGTTCAGTATGATGTGATTTGCTTGTGAGCTGTGTAATATCATGAACTCTTTAAATCAAATGGTTAACCATAGACGGAGGAAGTTTATAGTGAATCATATATGTAGATTATAGTGTTAAGAATATATTGCTTTTTGAAATGTCAGTTTTGAGTGAACAGCATTCTGGGAAATGTTAATTGTCCGTATTGAGGATTTCTCTATAAAAGTGTAATGATTGGGGGGGGGGGAGCTGATTTGTGTACGAGAGATCCGAATGGGACACTCTTTATAGCGATCCTCAGAGAGATGATCTTGCAGTCTTGAATCCCGGCCGCGACACACCTAAGTCGTTAAAACAGGTAGTGACAGTTCCATCTCCAAACGCAAGGCATCACGTGTGAATATCACGGGTTCTCGAAGATGACCTTGAAAACGGATGACCCGTGTCACAGTAGGTGTGGCACGCTAAAGAACCCTCACTGTTCAATGGCCGTAAGCGCCGAGCATAGGCCTAAATTTGAAGCCCTTCACCGGTGTTGGCGACGTCTCCATATGAATGAAAAATTTTCCAGCGAGACGTTAAGCAAGATACAATCAATCAATCAATCTTTAGTATGTTTGTATTTGTTACATGATCTAATGTTTTCATTTCTCCAAGAAAATCACACTCTGGTAATTTAAGACGTGAAAAATAGTTTTCGTGATTCAGGAAAATATGACATATAAGAGCATTTTGTCCTTTCTGAAATATTCAATATTTGTCCGGCATGTTGTTTTTTGTGTATAAAGTCATGGACAACGCGAGATCGTCTTCTAAAACAGTTCCCAATATTGCAATAAAGTATGTGGAGGTTTTAACAGAATATATACTTTGCTTTGACGAAGACAATAACGAGACTCTTTATTATACGACCTTCATTTAAATCAACCCGATTAATTTCTTCGGAGTATAGCATGTGCTCAATAAACAATTATCCATTTCCCGGTTGGATGGGAATTACTTTAAACCAATATCACCCACCAGATGTCTAGAAAAAAATCCCACAAGTATGTGCTTGTATATGTACATCGACAACACCATATGATATTGATTACTGCGCATAATTTCAATTTCAAAATTTCCATATGATTCAAGATATTTCATCATTTACATTATCATGTAATTTCTAATTTCGTAGTCTAGAACAATAGAAAATTAGTACATGTTGTAGGCTATTTATTCACGCTCTTAATGCTTACCTTATTATATACAACTTAGTCCCCTGTTAAATTGTAATGCTTGAGTAAATTTACGGTGTGAATTTCTATGGTGTTCTGTTTGGGTCATTCGCAACGTCGTCGCCTTTTCGGCGATAAAGTGAAGGAGAGGGGGAATACGAGGGCAAAACGATGGAAGTCATGCTAAGGGAGTGAGAATGTGTACTGAGGAGGATGAATCTCACGTGGTCAACCTCATGGCCTCGTATGTATGCTGCTTCACCTTCGCATTCTCGATGCCTCTTAATGTGGTCCTCAGTTTTCCGTCCGCAAGCCAGCTGATGTATAATAAGGTTACCTACCAAAGGCAATGCGTTATTGTTGTTAATCTGTTAGAATCAAATTTCGCATTCTCGCACCCTCGTGTTGTCGTCCTAGTGAAGACCCAATGACTCTTACAGAGCGCCGTCTATTTGATAATGTTAACGCTAACATAGTACATATTTCCCTTTCTGGTTGTTCTAAATAACAATGAAGTGCAGTTATGAATAGAATGTAAAAATAACAACAACACACAATTCAATACCGTTATCCTAAATTATACATTCAGGTATAAATGTCATAGTTCAATTACTGTATAGTTTAAATCTGAGATTAATAGAAGGTGATAGAAGGTGATATGGATATAAATGACCTATTTTTGTTCACTATAGAACTTACTAACCAACCTGGCAAGTGGCGTTTAAATTTAAAATGTTTAAATAAACTTAGAGCGATCAATATTCTTGTTAGATCAATATTGCAAAATAAGGTCATTGGGAAATTCTTTAACGATTAAAAAGCAAAGAGGTGTGACTTTCAATAACTCATGAATTATGTCAAACGTCAGTGAATTCTGTTTATTTCGAAAACCTCTATACTGTATGTACAGATTTATGAGGTTTTCCGAAAAGTTCGGGGACAAGTTTCGTTTCATTCATTTCTGTTGTTGTGCAATTATCAAATATACTCAAGATCTCCCATGGTTTGTGGTTTGATATGATTTATGTTCAACGAGTTGTGTGTTTTCTATCCGCGGCTCGATGAGTATGATTTTTAGGAGTTTTGATAATAGCTGGTCTTTCCAATATCCCAAAGTTTGTTGCATGCTATTTTACTAGTCATCCCAGTATGTCCTGGGTATTTTACGGACATAATGTTTTACTAGTCATGACACAGCCTGGTCAATACGTACTTGGATATTATACGGAATACCACTGTGTGATGTTTTGCAAATTATTGTATATATTATGTTCTCATTTAATGAAGGAAAGGATATTTTGTAGTTGTCATAACACATCACATGATGTTCTTCTATATCCCTATGTAATACTTCGTTTTAATTGTTTTATTATATGTACATGCCATTATGTGTTGTCTTAGCTCTTCAATTATTAACTCATCAATAAAGACCAGTTTTATTCTTTATAAAGGAGCCGAGTTTTCTTACACTGATTTTGGGAAGACGGCATATAGTTAATATGTTGGTTACTGGAACGAGTTTAGCAAATGTGGAGTAGGATAGGCTTTTCTCTCATATCTACGTATGTAAGATACAGATATTCTATGAAAGAAAGGTATGTAAGATATTTCTATCTTTCATATCACGTGACGTTTATCTTACATATCCCGTGACGTCATAATCAATACACAACTAGCTTGCAACTTACCTCGCCTCGATTGATAAACACTAGCGTCTGCAAAGCTCTTGTACAAAAAAAATGACAGATTGTAATGTCCCTGATAATGTCCAGGTGTATGTGACCAGACACAAAATTACACATTCCTTGAACAATTACTGCACACTCAACAACAGTCACAAATTCCTCATACACCTATGTCATCCGATACATTATGCCAGTTCACAGAAACCCAGCCCACACGTTCTAGGCCTACCTCCACATTCACTCTGTCAACGTCTACTGTCCGTGTCTCAGGTGAAATAAGTGCCTTCAATGTCCATGAGACTCGAGTCCTTGCACGCGTGGAAAACGAAAGTCTAGCCATGCCCATATTCACCAACAAAAACCACTTGGAATTTCTCTTCACACACTCGTCATTAAATAACTGTTCAATTAATATCAATATCAATGCTCCTCTAAGAAAAAACCGTGCAGTTGTGGATTCATATTCTGATTAGGTCTGTCTCATATTCTGATTAGGTCTGTCAAAATGTTTCGCGCTGATGGACTGTCGAGTTACGTCACGCATCACCCTGATTATTGATTTATTCAAAGAGGAATAACTCTAATACAATTCACTTATACACTCGTCGGCCGATTTTTTGTCTGCAACGTAGTTGCAAAATGAAGGTCGTAGAATTCGATTCTGGTGTTATTTTTAATGTACAGCGAAAAATTAATTAATTGGAAAATTCTCAAAATGGCGTCGCTAGGCACAAGGAAAACTCTAGAAATATGAGAGAAAAATACTCTCTTATGAGTTGCCATGAAATATTAAGGTGATTCCACCCTCGGGGTTGCAAAAAAGCGGTAAAACCCTCGGCAAAGCCTCGGGTTTCACAGCTTTTTTTGCAACCCTCGGGTGGAATCACCTTATATTTCATGGCTACTCATAAGAGAGTCTTATATTCTTCTATTGTAATGATATCATGTAATATTTCTACGTTTTATATGCCATATGCATATGTGACAATAAGTTTAAATAAGTTTAAAATTGCAAAACATTCAGAGGAATATTATGATTATATCATCTGTTTCCTGGTGTATATCAAGCTGATATAAAGAGATAACCATGGATATACATTCATTAAGAAATCGGGGAGAGGGGTTGAGGGTGAAATGACATTCAATTCTGCTATCTGAAGATGTAACATATACTATATCAGTTTCCAACTACGTAGCATCGATTTTAAAAAAGTGGGGGGGGTCAAAGAAGAAGTTGGCTACACATTGTTTTTGGTTTAAGCTCTAAGATTCTTGACGAGCAAAGGAATATCTATTTTCGCCCTACCTTTCAAACTCCTAAACAAGGGGTGGATATCAACTGCAATACTGTGTGAAATCACTTTTAATGACATGTGATTTCAACGGTAATAATGTGTGATATAAAATGTAGTATGTAATATGAATTCTAAGAATGTCTGACATCAATACAAAGGCGTTGGGATTTAAGTTTCTGAAATAACAGACTAACGTTAAACATTGATTATCTTTGAATTCCCCCTTTAAGTTTCCAAAAGTATTTCAAAAATAGAATTTACCATTGGTTTGTTAAACCCGTTTTTTCTTAATCTAAAAACAAAACTTCAGTTTTAGTCTGTTTAAATAATAATCTGAAAGCTAGAAAATGCTGATTTGAATGTTATCAATGCTCATAATGCTGATTTTGCTATCTGTCAAATGCAACAATATACATTCTATTGCTTACTAGTCCATGCTGGTGTTGATGCTAGTTTGCCCAAGTGCTGAGAGTGCGTATGCTAATGATAATCTATGTATGAAATGTTGACGTCAAAAAGATCATATAAACACCGATATTTTCGATGCCTAGATATATGTGTATTTGATAATCCTCTCTGCATGATTGTTAAAACGTTCCACACAATGTTGTTGATCTTTAATGTATCAAAACTGTACGACAATTGGTCCTGCCTTGAAATCATATCGGCTGTTGTCAAACTGCAAACAAGACCGTCACGAAGCACGACATAACATCACAACTTTTCATACTGTTAATTCCTAAAATACACGGGTAATTTATTATCACGTTTCGCATTCCATGGTGAACAGTAGCTTATGGTACCAGGATCTTCTCAAAACATCATTATGATGTACCCTGGTGCTTACTATGGGCCTATTTCTATTACTGGCCTATTTCTCAAAAAGCAAAACATAACATTCCTATGACAGGGGGATGGAAGGGAAAACCACAGATTATCATCATCATCTTCTGTATGCATGTAGTCTACATGTCTAAAGAATGACTAATACGTCATATGTACTTCCTCTCGGACATTAACCAATGAGGTAAGCGCTATTACCCCATCCTTGAGCAGTGGTTCATATCCTTCAGAATTCATTTGTAACGCTCTGTGCATAAAAGACTCCACAGATCATCAATCATCATCTTACATTCACTCAGTAAATCCAGAAATACCACACACTTCTTCCAATACTCAAAATAATAATACAATTAATCTATTTGGTAACAGGTAGAAGAATTATCCCTTCATTACATAAATACCAGCTGTTTCCTAACCTTTACATTCATACGGTTTAAATCACGGTTTTCTAAAACTTTTAAGGCCCGTTTGGATTAGACACCACCGAGCTGCAAAATTACGATAAAACACTGCAATAGAACCAGCACCCATTACACACAAAAGAAACATCCCTTTGCTGCAATTTGCGTAATAAATCACTAGGGCATTAGTGTCCCCCAGACTGCAAGACAACAAATCCATCCTTAGAAATGTGCACACGAACATTTGATGTCGCACAGAGAATGCGGAATGACTCCATCAAGCCTCTGGTATTAATGATACAACCCCAAAACCCACGTAATAAATCAACAAATGTTCTAATAACTGTAAATAAACCTAAAAACCATTGCTAGTATATATCAACCAGTAAGCTAGTCAGTAACCGAAAGATCAACCCAATGTTTCTTGTCCAGGTAATCTAGGTCCGATCGCGAAATGCACGTGCAGCTTGTCGCCTCGAAAACGCATAAATATTGAAACCAATCCACTTTCCGCAACGAAGGCAAATTGAGTACCACTCAGCGCCTAGCCTAGAGGTCGTAAATACGACACAACTAAGGTATAAAAATTACCGGCTACCTAAGCCTTACAGGAACCACCGCAGTTCAACCACGTAAACAATAATAGGATACCACCTATGTAACGAAAATATCGGCCACCTTGATCTTAAAAGAGCTACTAAAGTTTAGCCATCAATACTATATGAAGTAATAAGAATTACCGTTAGTAAATGCGGAAAATAAATGTACATCCTCAACTACATAAACACCCATAGAAACAAAGATACATTGCTGGATCCAGTAAGTGCTCTACCAAGCCCCTGTCTTCGCTCCTCACGAAAATATTAATAGCTGTGAAGGAGAAACTTCAAACTTACTGTGTGACTACATATGCCAGAAGTGGTGTAAATCAAATGTGGATTCTAAAAGATTCTAAAAAACTTTTAGTAAACTTGAAATCGTAAAACTTTTCTCAAATCAACAACATCAAAACGTATGACTTTTCCACACTTTACACGACCATTCCTCACGTTAAAATAAAGACTAGCCTTTTTCACACCATAGAGAGTTGCTTCGTCAACAAAAATGGAAAACGGAAATATTCATATCTAGTGACCAGTCATCCACAAAATCACTTTGTTAAACACCTCTCTGATTCCACACACAAGTACGCTGAAGTTGAAATAAAAAATATGCTAGAGTTCCTCATTGACAATATCTTCGTGGTCTTTGGTGATCAGGTCTTCAAACAGTCTGTTGGAATTCCCATGGGCACGAGTTGTGCCCCTTTGTTAGTTGGCCTGTTTTTATATTCCTATGAAGCAGAATTTATTTAAAACCTTCTACGTGAGAAGAAAAAAAAACTATGGCCTTCAATTCGACATTTAAGATATATCGACGACGTTTTGTCTATTAACAATACTTTCATTGATATGCCGATTCCATATATCCAAGTGAGCTCGAAATAAAAGACACCACAGGGACGTCCACGTCTGCTTCTTACTTAGATAGTCTTCTTACTATATGTCATATAAGAAATGACGTATGTATACTGTACAGGTACATATTTTAGAGGAATTGGCGTTATTATTGAAAGTACATATTAACGGCAAACTAACAACTCAACTTTTGCAGCTTCTCCATCGTTAACTTCCCATATTTATGTAGCAATATTCCATTATCACCTGAATATGGTGTTTATATCTCTCAACTGATTCGATACGCAAGAGTTTGCTCTGCATATGGTCAGTTTTAAATCGAGGCAAGCTACTGGCAAACAAGTTGATGGTACGTGTGTTTCAACAGTTTAGTTTATAATCAGCATTTCGCGAACTCTATGGTCGTTATAACGATCTAGTTTGCCAATACAACTTATCATTGGTTCAAATGCAGGGGATGCTTACTCATAATAGGCACTTGATCCCACCTCTGGTGTGTCCAGGGGTGCGTGTTTTTCCAACTATCTATTTTGTATTGCTTATAGGAGTTATAAGATTCATCACTGTTCGTTAGCTTCACCTTTCATCTACATGCATGGATGTTTTAAGAATGGCTAATGCATCTTCTGTATTTCCGCTTTGATGTTTGCTCATGAGGCTAGCTCAGATGAGAAGATGAAGGCGCTAAATGATTATTCTTACTTTAACTTCGCATGGTATGAATGTCATATGGTCAAGAAATTTTCAAATTTCATATATTCACGCTCATAATTCGTTAATGTTGGCACTATATGGCATGCATGATTTCTGTCACATACAGCTAGAGATACGTAAATGGTAATTCAATGCTCTTCTGATTATATGTCATATAAAGAAATGACGTATGTAAACTGTACACGTACATATTTTAGAGGAATTAGCGTTTTAGCACCTTTGATGGTTAAACAAGAGCGCTAATTTAAGGTGCTAATATATATATATATATATATATATATATATATATATATATATATAACATCTTTCTTATTTATTATCAAATACAGCACAACTTCCCATACTTGTGTAACAATATTTCATTATCACCTGCATATGATACTTTTATCTTTTATAACTAATTCCATATGCAAAAGCATGTTCGGAGCATGATCAATTTTTAAATCGAAACAAGCTACTGATGAATTAATAATGTTACAGGAGTTTCAAGAGTCTCGTTAACATTTCGCAAATTTTATGGTCGATATAATGATTTTATTTGCGAATTCTACCCGCCGTTAGGTTGAATGTTGCCTGACGTGTTTCATACCAATTGTTAGACCGTTCTATACTTACTGATTTTGACTACGGATTACTTCGTTTACATGGTGAAGATGGATGGACCACAGCGGGTGTGACCTGTCAACAGGGAATGTTTACTCTTCCTAGGTACTTGATCCTAACTCTGGTGTTTCTAGGGGTCATACATGTCCTACTCTTCACTTTGGATTCTTTGTGGGTTTTATGAGATCAATTACCGTTTGCTATCTTGTCTTGTTCATAATGGCAACGCCAAGTAATCCACCAGCTCTGAATGCGCGAAAAAATGGAATACGCTTTGTGCAAATACTGTATGCAATGGTCATTTGCATTGAGTAGCAACACCCTTTATTCCAGTGCATTTAAAACAACCGGTATGAGATTTATGTAAGGCTTTTCCCAATTCCTTTTCCAGCTCGATTATTGAACAGTTCCTGGGTTGTTGTTATTTTTTGTTTTGAAAAAGGTATTATGATGAATGACATACAAATTTTATTATCAAAACATAATAAATAAAATAATAAAGCTCGGTATATAACACACAATATCCATATCAAATATATGTGATTCTTAATCACTCTTTGGCACTAGTATATATTTGTCAGAGGAACTTTTACAAGTGGTTTTGATCATTTAAATTCACGTTATCAAATCCATTTTCATCCGAATTAGATTGGACATATGTTTCTGATGTTTTCTGTAAAAGAAAGAAGTAATAAATCACAACACGTGATTAGTCTTACATGTAAGTCAATATTCAAATCACAAACATTCAAAGGTGCTAAAAAGAATAAATGTTGCATATCTTTATCTTTACAAAAGCATCGTTGTTTTTAGAAAGTTAAAGTTAATAAAAAATGATTAAAAAGTGCTTGTTATAAAAACAAATACCAAAGTGTCGTAAACATATAGCAAAACATTCATAAACCTGATGTGATGTTTAGAAGGAAATGGAAAAAAAATCAAGATAAAGCCATAGAACTGGATTTTGCTCTTTGAAATATTACTAGTGAATGAAATATCAAATTCATTAAATGAGAAATATGAGATGCATTAACACAAATGAAAGAAATTTAAGCTCACATAAATGCAGCTGGTGTATTCAATACCCTACCTTCTTCACCACCGTGTGCCTGACATGTATTTTCATAAAGCACAAGTTATCAATTAACAGTATCTACTAGATTCATGGTACTACAAACAAATGCGTTTATCCTGTTAAAGACCTTCCAACAAACTACACATATCACGGTACTTGCAGAAAATTTTAAATGCTTACCAGCGTATTCTGAGACAGGGATTGACTTCTAAAAGGAATGACATCTAATGGCAACATGTCGTCAAAGCACATATTGTCATAGCCACCTGAACAGAAATAGAAAATGTTATACATCAGAAAACTCTTTTACCATAGATGACGTACTATGAAGACATTTACATTTACATTTAACACACACGCACGCACAAACACACACATATCCGTCCTGAAGTAAAGTATATATTGTATTTGACTAGTTCAACATTTATTTCCAGTCACACTGCACTCTGTGATATAGTGTTAATGTAGTTTTCCAAGAAATTATTGAGAATATTTTTTCGGTATTCTTATATTTTAAAAAAAAAAAATTAATAATTTCATGAATAAATTACATATAATTCAATGTTTAATTTACACCAAAGAACAACTTCTTCCACGTTATGAAATACAAACTTTCCATGATTTACATCTGTGTCAGTTTGTATACTTCCTATCGTCTGTTATCCTTCAAAATGAGCGCTTTTGAAAGCAGAAATGTGTATATGAAAGGTGAAGATAACGAACAGTGATATGTGTATAATCAAGGGATTGTAGTACTTTGTGAAACACTGATTATTCCATTATCTACTGTGTATCTGGTGGTGTGAAATATTGCAATGGGAGAATTTCAACACAGGTAAGAAATTGGTAGGACTAGTAAACTAACATCTAAATATTGAAGGAGGTTTGGATATCTGCTCAAGAAGAACAAAAGACAGGTGTATAGCAATCGATACTAGAATTATTCAAGAGAGAGAGAGAGAGAGAGAGAGAGAGAGAGAGAGAGAGAGAGAGAGAGAGAGGGCGTCGTGTTTCATGGTGCTTAGATCATAGGAACTTTAGAAACATCATTTTCTCTGATGAGAGCTCAGTCTGGCTTTCATCCTAACTGTGTAAAGTTCTGGATCACTGTACCAGCACCTCCAGTACGGTTTGAAGTTCATTGTGTGAGGTGGAATATTAATAATGGTAGACACCTCCATGTGCTTTTGGTAGAATCTTACAAGACAACGCTTAAATGATATTCTAGATGGACACCTCTTAAATTGTTAAAGTTTTTAACTGGCCGAGCTATATGTATGTACAGTGCGGACTTAAACCCGATCGAAAACATGTAGGGTATTATGAAGTGTAATCTGAATAAAAAGACCGCAACAGTATAACCACCTGAAGTCGATGTTTGTTTTCTGAAAAAGTTGCAGATACAAAATATCAAATATTGTATTTGTCTAGTTGTATATCACAGTGAGTAAAAAGCAATGGACATCTTCATATCAAACATATATCATTCTCAATAATTTCTGGGAATACTATGAAATTGGACCATCCTAGTGTGCCATTAATTCTTACCATCTATGAAATCTAACTGCTTTGTATATCTTATAAGTCGGACTGTAAAGTAAATTAAATTAGCTAAGTAGAGTTATAAGATTACAACAAAATTTGTACTACAATCACACGATTTATGTCCGGTACCAAATTTTAGCTTACCTGGTTGAACAACACCCTTTTTAATGCTTGAATCTCTATCTTTTTCATTCTAAAGAGAGGTAAAGTTTGCATTGAAATATGAACATTGTCACAATTCTAATAATATGATAACAAAGTGCATATGAATATGACAAAAACTATACTGAAACCTTTTTCAAATTCTCGTGTGCGTTTGAAAATCTTTTTGAATTCTTGGACTGTATTTTACTATTTTCTTGTTGTGATTCAAATAGCCTCATCTTATGAAGAAGTCCCTCTCGAACCTAAAAGTAAATATCTTCGATTATAAGAAAGTGACGGTGGTTCAGATTTGATTTTCTTCTCTTTTAACTTGAATGTCTATCATCACGAAACTAGTATGATACAGCGTATTGATAGTAGAATGTAAAATGGTGCCTACTAATATATCAAAATTCAGAAATACCTTTTTATTGAATACACAATTTGGAAGGAAAATGAATAATCCCTGAAAATAGTTAAAGAATATGCTACATACATGTACATGTCAAAAACATTTGTTTGAAAAAGGTGAAAATAACGAACAGTGATGCAATTTAACCCTATGGACAGTGGTATCATGGTTTGTTTATAAATCATTTAAAGAAAAAGTCTTGCAGTCCCATTCTGTCATTTATAATACAATGATATTTTGTATGGAAAGTTTAAGTAAACTGAAATATAATACACTATAACAAAATGAAATTTTATATAAATTTTAACGATGTATATGTGTGTAATTTTAAATTAATCATGGCTTGTCGAGGGAACATAAATGTGAAACACCATCCTCTGTCTGACGTTTACACGGACAACCTTCAACTTTAAAACAATATTCGTAATACGTTCCATTAGAATGGTACAGTTTTAGAAAGGATGACTGGGGTGTGTTTACATCTAGTAGTAATTTTGAGGACAACAGAACTGGGACTCTTCATCTCATCAAGCATGTACTTCTCTGTTTCGATTTTCATTCAAAGCATAAAATAAATGATAAGAATGTGTTACTGTACCTGAAGGGAATTAAATACTGCAAAAAGGTATTGAAATGCTATCAAATCGTCATTTATAGATAGTATTCCGAATACCCACGTGATGCCCAGCACTGGCAAAAGTGTGCATAAACTGCGCAGGCCAGTTCTGTAAAGAATAAATGTACTTATTCATTTGCTTTATCGTATTAAAGTGTTTTAATTCATTCTCAAACATTTTTTTTTATCTTTGATAGTTTTGTTTCCATCTTTCTTTCTTTATGTCTTTGTCTTTTCATATTGTTGTTGAATGAAGAAGACATCCAGGAATTTCAAACACTCACAAGAAAAACAGAAATCATGGAAGAAAGCGACTATTCAACCACGAAATCATTTTCCACGAATATGGCTATTTTTCTCAAACTACAACAATTGAAACTCAGTGAGGATAAGTGATTCTGACATGACACTTACGTGGCCTTCTTCTTCGTGTTCGACTCGCTCAGCAACCGTGTCGCACACATCACTCGGAAAAGCGAGCATATAATGAATATATTAATCTGAAAGAGAGAGAGGCTCAGTGGTACATTTTATATATACCATGTATATATGTTATAGAAAATCGTTTCACTTGTAGTATATTGTTTAAAAAGTAGGAAAGTTTCTTTTTACGTGAGAAAGTACATAGAAAGTTGTTTGAAGATAGTGTACAATCAAACGCAATAGAGATCAGTTCTTTTAACTTATAAGGTCCTCTCCTTATATTGTACAATACATATATGTCATACACATTAGACAATATAAATATAACCAGGTTAAATAACATAGCACACAGTATCTAAATCTACATAATGCATCTATGAATTTAAAAACAAACCAGCAAAATACTGGCATTTGTTTGTTATGACACATTTACGTTACCCCATAATAGCATCTCTGTTGACTAAATTAGGCAGAAATAGACGATTGAAAAGAATTGTTGTAACCTTTGTTTAACTTTTGCAAGCAAAAAAGATATAATACATATTTTCATTTTTATCAAAGGAACAAAAAGGACTATGTATCATGTTGCACGCGTAAATCATACTAGAGTAAACAATTATACCTTAGTTTAGTGTGAATGTTGTTGACATAACGTTTACCATTTGAAAAGTATTTTGGCGGATTGGAGATATTAGAAGTTTTACAGCGGATAGACTGGATATCTACAAGATATCGTATATTATTGTTTACTTTTCTAATATCATTTCCTCATGAATACGATGCAGTTGCAAGTAATGCGCGCATGAAATTTGATAAATATTGTGCACCTATTTTAACGATGGGCCATTCTAACAGAAATAAATTTCATCGTTTGAACTACAGCGTTTCACATCGGAATACTTTTCATGAAGCGATAGGCGCTATGGCGCAGCATGCAGTATGCTGTCGAAAAGCGTTTCATTCATGCCTTCATGCATTTTCAAAAATGATAGTTACTTCTTAAGGTATTTAATGTTTAACAATCATAATACATATCTAGTAATGGATGGTGGGATTTTTGTAATCACGGTGTCATTATCAATAAGAAATAATACAAAATTTTGATTATGTGCAAATAACAAGACTAAATAAGTAAATTCAACTGCCTACTGAATTGAATAATATGCTTCAGGAAGAGAGACTACGCTACGTTTAGCACTTCCTTCTACTTATGTTTAGAAACGAACGTCGAACTCAGTGGAAAGCACCTCGTGCTCAAATGATATGCAATCCTCTAGGGGCGATACGTATCAATATATTGACCTCATTCAAAGGCTAAACATGTATTTGTATATTACTATCACAATTTCGCTTTGCTTATTATCACCTAGCTACTTACACAAATAATAAGTAAAACAGGTCCAACGAAGCCATATAAGGAACCGCTTTCTGTTGACAACCAGCAGCTGAAACACAATACATTTGATTAGATATCCATTTTTTCGTAATTTAGATTAATGTTCAGCACACGGGTAATGTTTTACGTACACGTGACTTTGATTGTACTCCCGAGTGTACGTCGATCCCACCGTTATGCCTGTTATCAAAATTGGAATAACTGAAAAAAAAAATAAAGATTGTTCACTGAAAGATATACTCTAATCGATCAAATGATAAAGACCATCCGCCAAATGTTTTGCAGATTGTATGTATTGTAATGCTTTCTATACCGCAAGTGGAAATCAATATTTATTGTAATTTTGAATATAATATAGCCATTATCAATTATGGTTTTATGATACATACTCCATGCAATGGGCAGTATCCTCTTCATATTAAGCCTCGCTTTGATATCATTGGCTGTGCTAAATGAATAGTATAGAACAGTGATTTGTAGAAAATAGTAGACACCCATCGCCAACATCAGAAAGAACTCCACCAAAAAGAAATACTGCAGGAAAGCGGCGATTACTGTACATAATATCTGTAAAAAAAATAAAAAAAAAAAATACTCAATACAGGACCGGCAATAATATCAGCTCTCTACCTCCCTATATATTTATATGTCTAGGACGGTGCTTTATACGGTGTTTCTTTATTGGGTAACTATCATATCGTATTTCTTTCAATGTATTGATAAGATAAAGAAGCTTTGTTAAGAGAAGAGAAAGATAACGATTTCCACACGCCGTGACTAACATATAAAACCCCAAGTACGATCACTATGGATTTACCTTGTTTTCAGTTCTGCTGACTCCAAGTAGAAAAAGGAGATATCCCAGAGAGATGCTGAGACAGAGGTGCACCAGAACCAGATTCTGATCGTTCTTCACGTACCTAGAAAGTAAAAAGATTGTTGGAAAAGACAGAAAATTTAATAGTTCAAAATACTTAGCAATAGGGAAAATTACAAATCCAAAATGACTAAACAACAATCTGACAAGCATAAATACCTCCATAAAATGATGAATATGAAAAATGTGACTGTTGAAAGAACCACGGTAATAGAGCAACCAATCAGTGAGATCAGTGTCAAGACGTCATCTTCTTTCTCCTTAATCACAAAAACAAAAACATATATATATATATCAGAATTTATAATGTAGAACTTATATTTTGGGATGACTGAACAAAACTTTAAAACAGTTTGCTCCAAAATTATCATAAATGAAACTTGCCTCTGCATATGGACGCATCAAAATGGCGAAGTTTGTCAGGTGATCACATTCACATTTGGTCACGTGATTGTTAACTTTCGTCGTATTGCAACCCTCTGAAGACCAAGACCTAATGGAATATTAGAAATAATGCAATTGAATTGCGTACGAGAATTTTACATGTAACATTTAGTTAATAGGGTTTAGATAAGAAGAAAAACAGTTACCTGAGTGTGAAGTTCCAAAACACACATACCACCTCCGTCTTTTGAAGATTGGTCTGTGAACATACATACATAAGAATATAAATATATATTACTCCTGCTATATAACTCGTAAACTAATTCTTTACAACCTATCTTTCATAATTTGTACTTATCATTTCAAAAGCACGAAGTTCCAATTGTCCAGCATTTAATTTCTAACAAAATTTCAATTTGAAGGAATTTTAAGGAATTAAGGGAAATCTCATCATATTTCAAAGTGCGTTAAATTGTGTAATTGTAAGGAATTAATTTAAACTTCATACTTCAAAGTGCGTATTGGGTATATGCAGTTGAAGGGGTACCATGCGAAATAACATGGCTCTTAACACATGATATATGTATTATAATGCATGACGACAGAAAAAGGATTAAAGTCGTCAAAAACCAATTACCTCTCCTTTGTGTTTGATATTCATCATTATCCCAGGATTCAGTGAAGTTCTCTCCCTTTTATCCATGATATCCATAGACAATACGTCTGAGTTTACATAAAAGTTGTTTGTTGTATTCCTGTTAGAGGAAAACAAATTCAGTTAGCGTAATAGATAAAAAAAACATATATATATATAACATATACGAGAGCAGGTTCACATACCCCACGCCCCCACAATGACTGACAATGATACACATAATGAATGGTATGCTATGCATAAAATACACTAAAATATATTTACATCTCAATGTTTATCTGAATGACAGTATGTTGGAAATATGGAACTACACTGAAGCTTTACTTTGATATCTTATAATCTTATTTTTCTTTTTAAATATGCATGTGATTAATACAAGGGTCAAACTTCTATGTTAAAAAAGGGCATAGCTTTCAGGAAAAAATCAAATAAGAATTTCCAATGAATATGCAAAATCCAGACATCCTATCCATATTAATATAAAGTTACATGAAATTCTATTCAGCAGTTTCAAAGATGTGGTTCTGACAAACTATTCCAATGGCATATTTTATTGTTGCCAAACCTCTGAGTTAACAAGGAATATATATTTTTTTAAAAAAAAACAGCAATCCGAATTTCCTGCAAATACGCACATCCACAAAGTATGTCCTAATACATTAGAAATTTTCATGAAATTCTGTTAAGTTGCACTGACATGAACAGGTCTGGTGGGTTACGTGGGGTATAATAAATAATGGAAGGCTGAACTACATGTACTTACTTCGATAATTCATTTCTGGACGGTAGAAAGCTGTACATCGTATGATACACAGTTGCGGAATAATCAATGTCTATAACAAGAAAAATATTCTGTAATGACGAATATCATTATAGCTTAAATCATTTCAATTTTCTGATTATTCTATGAACGTCATCAATATTTTATAAAGCTCATTTTACCTTCAGTGTTCTGTTCCGACTGGACGGGTAAAACAAGTGAGGATGAATCAGTTGCTGCCCCTGACGGAAACTTCACTGCTTCATTGCGAGATCCACGACCAACTATCATCACTGAGGTATGATCAATAAAATATTTATTAATTTCATTAATTGTGATTAAGATTCATAAAAAGTCAGCATTTATATGCGAAGCTGTAATGTAGTTCTATTATTTGGATATGACTCACGGTAGTTGTTTTCTTCAAATGTTTTGTTGTCCCTGTCCTTCAATCCCTGTGATATCTGATGTCCGAATTCTGATACTGTCGACAAAATTCGTGACGATCCATCTTTAGTCTGTAAAGAACAACCTTGAAATACACCGTGCATGAAATAAATAAAATACTTTGATGACGGTAATACAGTTCATGCTACTAGTTTCACTTTACCTGCTCATTAATATCTTTCCAGTTTTGACTTTGCCTCTCGTTCAAAACGCTATCCACCACTTTTGTAAAGTCCTTTTGAAATAAAGTAATGGAAAATATAAAATATGTCCAATTCAAATTAAAAACAATCAGACACTGTGTATGATATTTCGCGAAGGCTCAATTTCCGTGAATTTAAGCCACAACGAATACACAATTTCTATGAATAATAGCCACAGATTAGAATTTCAGTAAACAATAATAATTAATCATCCTCACTTGATCTGGTAGTTTAGCATCTGCTGCATTTGTTACTTTCAGAATTTTGTCAAGCAATCCAACCGTTTTATCAATATCACCGGAAGTACCAATATTTTTAGCTGTCCAGTTTGTCAAGGCAGACATTTGTCTATCGACAACTGACGATACGAAATCAGTGTCTATCACATTATCTGTGATAATGTTGTCTAACTGAATAAAAAAAAAGGTGTTATGGATTACAATGTGCTTGACAAATTAAAATCTT
The DNA here is from genome assembly GCF_947568905.1 of Ostrea edulis. NCBI lineage: Eukaryota > Metazoa > Mollusca > Bivalvia > Ostreida > Ostreidae > Ostrea > Ostrea edulis. The sequence continues at coordinate 38,536,055 of NC_079166.1, read as the reverse complement.
ACATACACAGTACACTCTGTCTGACAAATAACGTATACCGATATACTTTTCCGCCATTACCTCTTCATTGGCCTCCGATAAGATTTTCTCAACACAGTTTATCGTCACGGTGCGGTCCCAGGATCCGTCTGTTTTACACAGTTTGCTCGCATTTCCTTTAAAGTGAAGATGATATATGGATATATTTTCTAAATACATGTTTTATCGGATTACTTTAAGCAAAATAAACAAAATGTTTGTACGTTCTTAGTAATTTCTAATTGATACTAACCCACGTATTGGTTCGGGCAAAGGGCATAATACGTCGTCCCTGTTATTCCATCTCCCCACTCTATCCTAAGCTCATCAACAGTTTTCTTACAGCGAATGTCGTCTGAAATGGGAAGATGTGTACAGTATATCTAGCGAGTACTGGGTGATATTGTCCTTTCTCCTAGTAGAATAAACAATTAGTGGCAGTCTGTTCTTTTGAGTTCAAAATGTGAAGAGTAGATATCCACCCACCTGGCGAATAGACAAATACGTCTGACGCAGCCGCTGTTCTGCCTGACACCCCCAACAAACTGTAGGTCAACGAGCAAAAGTATTTCCCTGTCCGGTATTTCTGGGCATTGGGAATTCTCAGAACGGACTCATTCCCCAAAAAGTCTGTATCAAGAGAAAAATAGCCGAAAGATATATTTCTATGCCTGTCTTGAAATCATCATTTTCGGCTACAAGTCACTTTCAATGTTAAAACACGTTTGTCAGATCCACAAAATCCTTTCTGTTTTTAATCAATTAGGCTACTTTGTGTCATGCGAAAAGTCAGCCTTGTTTAAACTCTAACTAGTGAATTTGTAGTTATTAGTTAATTTTCTGATTTAAGCACAGCCAATTATTTTACATGTAAGATTATATAAGCTGCAATTGTTAATTTGATAAATGAAAATTTCACATAATGGTATTCTTTCTTATTCTGTCATATGTAACGTACAGGAAAAACAAGCTGCTAATTACCAGAATTTTTCTCTCTTGCATTTGAGCAACATTGTGGATATGAATTATAAATATTTTAAAAACAAAATACACAAACTTTTCTGCCTAGATATGATATCCCTGTTTTTGACCCATTCCAACTTTACTGTCGTATTTCGTTGTGCTGAATTTTCAACAAGACACTTTAATTCAATGGTTCCCCCCGTCTGCACGCTCAGTGACAATGGTGATACCCTGGCGGATGGTAGTTCTAGAACTGTTAGGGACATGTTGACTGTGACGGCAATACCCAACCGCTGAATACTAGCTACTACTGTCAGGGTACCTTAAACAAATATTGTTTTAAAGCATAACATGAAATTATAAATTTCTAAACACTTTATGCAGAAATCGTAGAACTGAATTCTATAAAATATTTTAAAGCCCATTATAGATTGAGATACGGTAGACAATGTAAATGTACATTACTACATCGATACATGTACATGTGTATATATACATTATCAAAACATTTGTTCTTCTAGATTTTCCTCATATTATTTGCATTTACACAAGGATACTAATTATATTCTACAAATTATGGAGCAGTAATGAAATGGTACAAAAAGAAAAGATCATGTTATTGCTGTACTAACATTCATGAAATCTCATCTATGATTTTATATCATATATTCTGGAAGAAAAAAACCCCACAAATTTTACGGTCTCCAGATACGCATGTAATCTAATTTTTATTTGATATAACAGTAAAAAAAAACATATGAAATTCACGTAGAAAGTTCAAAAACATATGAATAAGAATGTATATTTGACTCAATTTCAGGAAGATTGTTTTGTTCGAAATGCATAGATACATGTACGTTCATTGCAATGCGATGTGTTTAATCATATTACATTTCTCTCATTACCCTATAGACTCTTATAAGCAGTTTTGAAATTAATTCTGTTCCAGCAAATAATTACATGTATATTACGGTCTATTTTAAATACTTTCAAAATTATTGATAAAAGTTTAAATATTTTAATTTTTTCCTTTCATAAATCCTTCACCACAAAATATAGTCCGTAATAAAATAGTTCTAATAAAGTAAAACCAGACAGTTTGTCATTCAAATGATTTGTCAGTAATTCATCATATTTCAATTTTGAGTGATGTCTAATATTTTTGCATTTAATTGTTCTCAAAGATTTCCTCTTAAGTTATGAATAACTACTTCAACATATTTTAAAATCAACCCACCATTATCATAAGATTTTGCAGACTTTAATCTGAGTTTAGCTTTGTAAAGTCTAAAGGAATCCTCCATCATCTCAATCGTCAGCATGACACGAGAGGAGTTTCTGATCATCAGGTTTCCCCTATACCATGTGATTTCCATCTCGCTTTGTATGAACGAAGTTCCGAACACAATTTCCATGATTGTCTCCTCTCTCTCCACTGTTAGGTAGGTCAAAGTCGAATTTTCCACCAGAAACAATAACGTTGTATCTAGCAAAACAAACCAAGTGTATCTATATTCGTATATTCATTTCTAAACACAAACTTTGTACTGCTTGAAATTGTCAATAGTTTTTACCAGTTTCGCAGAAATTCCCTTCGAAGTGTGGTACACATTCACAAAACCCACGTGATCTATTGTAGATTATACATTTCCCATCGTTAAGACACATACCATCATTACTACAATAATCGCCACCTAAAAGAAATGTACATTACAAGACTGTATTAGCTTGATGTTACGGAAACCATTCCATCGTGTATCTGTGTATATCAAGATTTAACAGCCGTGAATATACCCGTAAGAAAAAGTAAAATAAAGAATAATTACATAGTACATATGCTTTGAATAAAAACAAAATTGGTCACCTAATAGTAATGCCTTTTAAAAACATATTTTAAGCATGACATATATACTCTTTACATTCAATTTATCATGATGGTGAAACATGCGCGATAACGGAATATTCCAAACCTCACATGTAACTCTATATTAATGATTGAACAACATACATGTATATTGCTCTGGAGGTTACATAAAAACTCATTTTACAGGGTTATCAAATACGAATATTCCATCAGTAAAACATAGTTTGTTACCTGATCCAGAACAGTCCGTTTCGTGTGAAACATTGGAATGGCATTCGTTTGGAAAACTAAGCCCCGTTCCGTTGCATGTGAGTCCATCTGGGCATTTCAAACACGATTCAATGTTCGACTGTCCTCGGGAAGGATTGTATGTTGAATTTGGACAAGGAGTGAGAATTCCTGTTCCCTCCAAACAAAAATATCCGGCACGGCAAATATCTCCCCCACGGCCGTTTAACGGTGTTGGAGTGGTCGCTCCTCCTGTACAATAAAATCCAGATGAACATGGTCCCGTGGGAACTGCTAAATTTTCCTCTCCGCAATACAGCCCGGGAGAACATTGCAAACAGGCTTCTTTTGTGCCATTACCGGTATAAGGATTAAAGGTTCCAGTTTCACATGGAAGAGGGTGCACTTGTCCTTCGGGACAGTAAGAACCTGCCGGACAAATGAATACGCTTGATCCATCCGGACAATAGTATCCCTCTGGACAAGTTATATTAAAACCGTCCCTACATAAATGTCCTACTGGACATTCCGCACATATACCAACTTGTTGTGATCCATCCCTGTTAAAACATGGATTCGTTGTGGGTTGTGCTGTCGAATAAAAATAGATATATCAACAAAATGTGTTCTATAAGTTTTTGATATCAAAATCAATCATTTTATATCATCGCATACAAATCAATGATGGTATTAAAGAATTACACGTACCAGGACTTAAGGAACATTGTGCGCTGATGTTTTCACTTTCAGGATTACATTCAAAAGGATAAACTGAGCCCTCTGGACATGTCAGATTTTGAGGGCAAACTTCACAACTTTCACGAGTAGTTTCGGGGTTGAAGTATCCTTGGGGGCAGGGAATCGGTTTTGCGGAACCCCTAGGGCAATAATTACCAACTGTACACATTCCACCCATAACACCATCAACAGGCGTCCCTGTTGTTGATCCTCCGGAACAATAAAATCCCGGAAGACATGGCCCAGTTGGTTTATCTATACCTGGAAGGAAACAGTAATATCCAGGCGGACATGACTGACAATCTGAACTGTTAATACTAGTATTCGAAGGGTTGTAATACCCCGCACTGCACTGGACAGGGTACGTCTGACCAGGAGGACAGTAGTTGCCTGAAGGACAGCTGATTGGATCTGATGAACCAGGTGAGCAATAAAATCCTGGTGGGCACCTGTTTTTCTTTCCTCTGACGCAGAAGAACCCAGAAGGACATGATAAACACGGGTTCCTCCTGTTAGAATCGTCGGATGAGTTATTTGGTTGCCTGTAGGTTCCATTTGGACAGAGAGGATGATGTGGAACTAGAATAAATAGAACATCACTTTAGTTAGCGTTCAGATATTGTCTCATACTAAACTCCATCATTTTACTATACTTAAAAATAATGCAATTAGAACTTTGAAAACCAATCTTTTTTGACAATAGAAATATAGCATGAAAACAGGGTTGTTGTTTTTTCTAAATCAGACATGATGATCTAATTTGAATTTTTAATGTTTAATAATTAGTGATGACACACTCACCTGTGACATCTGGAGTTGGAGTATTCATGGAAGGCAGTCCACATACACCCCCTTCTGTGTCACAAAAGTAATGCACGTTTGTATTAAATGTATGAAATCTTTCATAGATAAAACTGCAAAACAGTGCATGTAATAAGTAACACTTAAATGAAAATTGTGTTGTCTTTTTTCTTTTTTTCCTTTTGTTCGGAAAATATGATTTGCACATGCACTAATGTTCTGTAAACAATATACATACCAAAGCAGTATCTCTGGTTGCATTTAGGAACAGGCTTGAGTTTAAAGGTAAAGAATGAGGAGCAGTTCTTAACCCTAACATCAAACGAGTCCTGACAACAACCATATGCCGTTCTGATGCACATCTGTTTTCGTACTATCCCCTCCTCTACTGACGGGTAAGAACCTAATAATGTCAAAGCATTTAAATTATCACCTCGTTTAATGGACATCATATTTCAACATATTGTAAAAGTCACAATTACAAGTTTTTCAAATGTCTTACCATTTTCAATATGCAAAGAAAAACTTTCGCCTAATGAAAATGAAATTTTCGTTAGATCGTTCAAAAGACTGAAGATAATTTCTAAATACCATAAAGCAGAATTATTAGTGAAGGTGAAGAGATCGCTAAAATTGAATATCGCTAACAATTTATTCCATATTGAAGGTAATAGTTATCTTACTTTGAATTATAAAGTTCCTAAAACTAGTTCTCCTTAAATATAAAAATACCCATTTTTCTGAGGGGAAAATCGCTAGATTTATGTCTCGCAAAAAATTCCACATCAATGGTACGGAGTTTACTTTTGGCTTTTCCCATAATAATTATGATTTTATCAAGAATTCTTGCTGTCATTGTTTCCCCTAGATATAGATCTACATTATGTACAATGATTTCATCGGAAACTATTACGATGTATATTTCTTCTAGTTTGAAATGGTAAGCCGTACCATTCATCCAGATGGGGTTGTCTGTTCCACAGCTCCTAATGGAGGGACATGCCTGGGGTATCCTAAGGTACAATGACTCGTCAGAAGATTGCAGGCGATACCAAGCTTCTTCCAGCCTACTGTCACACAAGTGGTTAGAAATGGAACTAGGACAAGCCGCCGAGCGGTAACCATCATCCGTTAGAATCGTGTACTCAAACGAGTTGGAACATGGGTCTATAACGATGCATAAAAATTTGAGTGCTTTTTTTAATGTGTCTCAGAAATACCTGCAATAGTTTATAATGAAGTTTGTTTCTGGTACCTTTCTTTTCAGGTGAGAACACTTTCAATTGCCAGTATTTCTTATGCTAGTCAAATGTAGTCCAAAGTCTCAGCTTTTTCTCATGAATAAATAGTATCTAGCAAGCGATAACATTGTGATACCTTCGTTCCGTGTCCTTATATATCATACTCCCGTTACGTACACTATTTTTTGTGATGCATTACAATAAATGGACAGAAATTATACAAATAGGAATAATTTTGTTTTGTTTACACGCAATTTGATTGGTCGAGTAATGCACGTAATTTTTCAATAACAGTATAGGTCATTATCGCTTCACATCTTGTTCATAATTCATGCTGAAAACATTTTTCAAAACGCTTTTCTCAAGTAATGAATTTGAAGTAAATCATGAAAAATGAATTTGATGGTAAAATATTTCAATGCGTTTACAAAACGTATCGCAGATTAAGCTTCTTTTGTTTTTGCTTTTATTATTATTATTATTTACAAAACTCGTAGTTCATAAGCGTGATCCGTATCAAAATGTGTTATAACCCATGAATATACTGAACAAAATTCAGTCAATGGGACGAGTGAATATGAGTTACCGTACCTATACTGAATTCTAAAACTTAAGAAAAACCTGACAGAGATAGATTGCTGGAACCAGTAAATGTTCTACCAAACCCATATTTTGCTCCTCACCAAAATATCAACTGAGCTGAGAAGCAGATACTTCAAACGTATTGTGTCACTCACAACATATGCGAGAAGAGGTGTAAATGAAATAGAGGTTCTAAGAAATTACAAAACCTTTTTCTCCAAAGTCAACGACAAAATGTATGCTTTTCCAACACTATACAATACCATTCTTCACAAAAAATTAAAACTAGGATTTTTGACATCATAGCTACTTATTCAATAAAATTGGAGCACGGTAATATTCGCATCTTGTGATAAGCCATCCACAAAATTACTTTGTTAAACACCACTCTAATTCTACGCACAAGTACTCTGAATTTTATATTAGATTGTATCATATTGCTGGAGTTGCTCATTGACAATATGTCAATAGTTTTTGGTGATCATGTCTCCGAAAAATCAGTTGAAATTCCCATGTGCACGAATTGTGCTCCTTCGTTAGCTGACCTGTTTTTATATTCCTACAAAGCAGAATTTATTCAAAGGCTTCTACATGAGAAGAAAAAAAAATCTTGCTGTGGCCTTCAACTCGACATTTAGATTTTCGATGACGTTTTCTCTATTAACAATATAATAATTTTCATTCATATGTAAATTTGATACATCCCAGAGAACTCGAAATAAAATACACCACAAACTATTTGATAACTGCTTCGTACTTAGATATTTTGTTGAATGTATAGATGTTAATGGCAAAATAACAACTCAACTTTATGACAAATGGTATAGTTCAGCTTCTCCATCATCAACTTCCCGTATTTATGTAGCAATATTCCATTTTCGCCTGCAAATGGCGTTTTTGTCTCTCCACTGATTCCATGCGCACGGTGTTTTTCTGTGTATAGTCAGTTTTTAAATCGAGGCAGACCACTGACAAATAAGTTGATGTTACAGGGGTTTCGGCAGTATCATTTAAAGTCAACATTTCACAAATCTTATGGTCGTTATAACTATCTAATTTACCAATACAACCTTCATTGGGCAAATTACTGTCTTAATCAATTTAATGGCACCTGTTGCAATAATAGCAATATACGAAAGACTCAAATGTTGTTTTTTCTTTTCTTTTTTCTTTTTTTTTCCATTATATAAAATGTTCTACAGTAATAAAGTACTAGAAAAATGGCTTTGTGCAACCAAATATTTTCAGTAAAGCATCATTTTTCAACGTGGTAGTGGTTCAACTTGAGAAATTGACTTCGTAATTGTCTGAAAATCCTTAACAAATAAAACGAGAGTATAGTAGATTTATCCAAACCTGGAAAATTCTAAATCATAGAAAAGTGGAAGGGGCAACCAGCTGGTAAATCATACTTTACATGCAATTATAAAGGACTTCGCATGTACAATGTACTTATGAAAAAGAGATAGTCCCTTGTTGTTGCATGCCTGCATCATTATGGCTCATTATCTATTCCATATTACATGATGACAATACAGCATTATCTAAGATATATGAATGTTTATTTTACCTATTTAAAAGTGAATGATAACTAGTATTGATGATGAAGCTAAAATGATAATTAATAAAGATATTTGTGATAAATTGTCCCCGAACGTGAAACAAACATCCAATTCATCATCATCATATTTAAAGTTGTTTGAAGTAATCCCTGCATAAGTAATAATCAGATGGAATGCCCAACAGTGACGAAAACTGAGGAATTCATATCTTCCATCAAATTGATAATATCAAATTGAACAATTCTGTCTAACATGACTTCTTTGAAAGATACTGTCTCATTTATAATAGCCAGAATGTGTCCCAATTGAAACGCATTAAACAGCTAAGTAGGTTGTATGCGGTTGCCCAAGGATATCGACTCGATTACCTTTGATTTTAGAGCAAGTAATATAGATGACTTTAAAGCTCATCAAACGCACATTTCCCGTTACTGCACATGGCAGGTTAAAGAACTGGGATCTAGTTTTCTCTGATTTTTTTCACGATACTTGCTAACAATATGCAGGAGAAAATGTGTCGTGTCGTGAATGTATTAAGATCTTTCTTTCCTTATTGATTAGGTCATATATGTCTGCTCCTAATGAATACAATTCTATTTGATATAAAATACAAATAATTTCCTTGTGGTCGTATATATATATATATATATATATATATATATATATATATATATATATAAAGTGGGTGACTAATTTATCTAATCCTTTACATTTATGAATTAAATGCATTATTATTCAATTCCGAATTTGAAGTCTTCATAGTCTTTCCTAGTAACGTTACGAATAGTAAATCATGAATATTAATGATCGCCAATTTCGATGCAAAATAATTCATTACCATTAATGTCATTGACAGGCACTTGGTCAAGTTAATAAGGCCAGGGACCTGTCATAATGCTTTCTTGCGTGCAGCAGACATTTATGTATGAAAAAGCGAAGATAAAGAACAATTACTAATTTGGTTAATCCTTTCAAATAGAAAATTGCGTAATGGGGAAACGCGGGCCCCTGCACATACCAGAGATGGGATAATGTGTCCACAAGGATTACATTTGTGCATCCCCTAATGACCGGCTGTGAGCCCTATATCAGGTACATGGAGTAATATGTAGTCAAAATGAGTATGTAAAGAACGATCCAACATAACAATGGTGTGAAACATGTCAAACAGCATTCGACCTAATGAAAAAAGGTATTTGCAAATACGATAATTCTAAAGACCATAGAATATGTGAAATCTTGACTTTGAATGAGATTGTTGAAGCCCCTGTAACATCAACTTATTTATCAGTAGCTTTTGTCGATTGCAAAGCTAATCATATGCAGAACATGCTCTCGCGTATCGTATTATTTAAGTGACATAAACGCCATCTGCAGGTGATAATGGTATAGTGCTACGTGAATATCGGAAGTTGTCGATGAAGAAGCTAAATCGGGGTGATTTGTTATAAAGTGGTGTTGTTAATTTGTCATTACGTCTATGTTCACTAAAATATCCAAATACGAAGCAGTTATGGAAGACTCTGTGATGTCTTTTATTTCGAGTTCATGGAATCTAAATGAAAATAAGTATTGCTAATAGATAAAAAGTCGTCAATATTTTAAAGGTCGAGTCGAAGGTCACAGGAAGAGATTTTTTATTCTCAAGTAGAGGCTTTTGAATAAAGTCTTCCTCATAAGAATATAAAACACAGACGAGGTGATAAATTCCTGCCTATGGGAATTCCAGCAGTTTGTTGGAAGACCTATATGATACTCTTTAAAATTACATTCGTTTAAATTATTCCTTCTATGATTAATTTGGGCTGATTATTAAAGATCTTTATTTTTATTTTGGGGTGTTATAAATCATAAGCTGAAACAAACCTTTGTGTGCTTGAGAATCTCGAAACTACTCGTTCAAATCCATATTTCACACAAATCTACAATTGTTTTTTTAAATGTTTAAAATGCTGTCCCCATACCCTCCAAAAATCATTAAAAGCAGGAAAGTAAATTAACAAGATATCGTCTTTTTTCTCTAAGCGATGTGTCTCAAGATTTTTGTTTTAATGGAAGTATTTTTTGCATTTTTTTTTTTTTTTTTTTTTTGAAAAATAGATGAACCAGGTGTGAGGCATATGAACAAACTTGAATTATTCAATACATGGAATATTTCCTTAAGCTATGCGCTTGTTACGCGAGCTAAATTATTCTACGACACATTTATACTAATGTAAATTTCATTTCGGAATTGAAATGTCTGCAAAGATAATGAAAAATTGAGATTTGTAAGTAAAATAACTCGGGATACATATATATAGTCAATGAGTTATTTACCTTACATATCAACCATTTGCCTCGATCGCAAACAGAAGTTATTCATCAAAATCATGTAAGTTGTCATCACTAACCAGATATTGCTCATGTAATTTACTGGCGCAATTTCAAATCGGAGAAGTTATCAGAAAACAAAAATTGAAACATAATTGAACTGATAAAGTTGTAAATAACACTTAAACAGTTTATTGAAGTTTATATAGACGACAAAAACGATCAAGGGTGTGTTTGTATTAGACACTGGGAAGAACCAAAATGACTAAGGGTGGGGTTGTATTAGACACTGGAAGGGAGTAAAACGACTAAGGGTGGGGTTGTATTAGACACTGGAAGGGAGTAAAACGACTAAGGGTGGGGTTGTATTAGACACTGGGAAGGGCAGACACGATTACGAGTGTGTTTGTATTGGATACTGATGGGAGCCAAAACGATTAAGGGTGTTCTTGTATAGGATACTGATAGAGACGAAAATGATCAAGGGTGCGTATGTATAAGACACTCAGAGGGTCCAAAATGAGGAGGTGTGAGTTTGTGTATAACACTGCTGGCAAGGACCAAAGCTGTGTTTGTATAGAATACTGGGAGGGAGAAACGTTCAAGGATGCATTTGTATACACCATTGATTTAAGGTCCAAAATGAGAACTTGAAAGTGTGTCTTTGTATAGAGCAATAGGAGGGGCAAACATGATTAACCATGTGCTTACATAGGACTCAGGAAGGAACCAAAATTATCAAATAAGTCTTTCATACTGACAGCAGCCAAAACGACCAAGGTGTGTGTATGTGTACGAAACATGGAGAGTGCCAAAAGTATCAAGGGAATATATGTAATAGCCTAAGACACTCGGAAGATGAGGACAAAGTATTAAAGATCTGTTTTATAACGAGTATACATTGGACATTAAGAGGGACAAAACGATTTAGTGCGAGTTTACATAAGCAATGAGAAGTACCAAGAGGATCAAGGGTGAGTTTGATTGGAATACTGGAAAGTACAAAAACAATTAAGGATGTGTTCATATAGATCTAGACAATGGAAGGGACCATATTATCAAACGTGTGTTTTTATGGGACACTGATGCGGACAAAAAAACGACCAAGGTCGTATTTGTATGGACTAAAACGATCAACAGCGCATTTAAATTGGACATGGTGTGTTTTTAAAACTCTATAAAGCATTCTTGCAGTAGGTTTGATAATTGTAGAAAATAAAATTAATTAACTTGTTTGAATGGTTGGATCCCTTTCCCCACGTACCAAGAATATCGTTGTTGTAAAAATGACTTTCTTACAAGTTTAATGTCCTCAAACTCCTTCTGTTTTGTGTATGTGGTTTTATTTATCGTTTTGTAATAAACCTGGTGACTGGATGTTATCGAATCCATAGATCTTGAACCTTCGCTCACTTCGTACTTGGTTACCTTTCACCAATGTAAAAGGGTTTAAAAGTCAAGAAATTCTTTCCTAAAGAGGACACGCATCATCTAGAGGATTAATATGATAGTGCATCCATTAATGTCCTCAGTGTCAACATACCATTGCTGGGTTTCAGTCTTTCATATTGGTTACCTTTAAATTAAACAATTTATAAAAGCAATCTAAATCACGATGGCATTCTTTTGTATTATTGACTTCTAACGCAAATTTCACGCTCTGATTTTCAAATACGTTGAGAGTAAGGGTTATTATAAGAATTTAGGAGCTGTATATTTGTCCCTTAGTTTGTACATATTTTATACCATACTAAAAGAACCTAAGCTGATAATTTATCGTTGTAAATTGTAATCCAGTCTCTTTATGATGTAGGTTTAGTCAAACATACATGTAATATCAGAGGTAATATTTTGCTTAGGCTGATGACAGAGGAAATTCGTGTGCACTCTTATCTCCATCTTGTTTGTAAGTAATATGTGAGAGAAAACGCCGGGGGTGTCGTAAGTGTTTCATCGTTTTAAGATACATCACTCCATACGTTTGATGCAATATCGCTGTTTCAAGCCATTAACTTTAAGCCTGTCTTTCCAAGGTGAATTTATAGTCCGGTAGACAGAACTCTCCCTTTTTTCAGGTAAAATGATCTTTAAAGGAAGTGGTTATGCTTTCCGGCGTATCTGTTTACGTCTTCGTTTTTACATTTGTTATTACTGTCAATCATCCACATTTACACAAATCTTGGAATGTGCGATTAAAATTTAAGGTTGTTTTTACTCCCAAAGAATGAGGTGATGATTATGACGAATACCAGTCTAATCGTTATACCTTATCTTGATAAAAGACAATTATCAGCTCCTTATCCTTATATACATGCATTGGGTGTTGGCGACTGTTCTATGCGGATGTATCAGGCAAATTTTACCGGCTATGGAAAATGCACATATTAATGATCCACATCGCTTGAATGATTTCACTATCAAACACCTGTTGTTCCTTTGTAAGTAAATTTGTTGAAAATCAATATGATCATACTACATAAAGGTGTTTTAGAGAGAGTTCAAGTGTTCTATGATAGATCGCTTTACTTTCTCAAAACTTTTTCACCGACGTTCTGTTAGAAATATCGCAATTCACCAACTTTATTTCCATTTTACATGAATCTTTCACATTTTGTTAAAAAATGAAGACTAAGTTACTAACTTTAAGCGATTACAATAAAATCTTAAGGTACACCACATCATGACACAATAGGTTATAGTCCTACCTAATGACGAGGAATTTTCCGCCCCGCTTACGAAATCGGTCGTGGCCCCATCTATCTCAGAAGGTTTAGGGGCATCTGTCACGAACTCCTGACAATTTGAACACTTTATCACAATCACGAAGAATAATCCAAAAGTTCTTTTACTAGATATCTCCATTCCTGACATATCTCTGTAAAAAAGACGAAGCTGTACCATGAGAAGTGATTCGATAAATAACACGGGGAAGTTTGCAGAAATAACAAATTTGATATCTTGCGGGCTGAGGACAGACTGACGGGAGATGAGTAAGAGTCACATTGAAGCAGTTTTAACACATATCAGGTACAAAGACACCAAGACTAATTTATTTTCCTTCCTTTTCAAACCGGATTCCAATTGTTAACGTAGGAGTGCATAATTATTTTTAAGATACAGGTATATTAAATGACCTACCTTTGTTAATGAGCCGCTTTCATAAGTGAGGTTTGTATAAATCACAGAACAGACTTAGAGTGTTGACTTAAGTTGCATGTGTGCTGAGATAAGGTTTATTGCTCCAGGTAATGTGATCCACAAAATCAGAATATTGATAAACGCGGTATCGAAAAGTATGTCCCCTTTTGTTTGTGGAGAGTTTAAGGGACACTCCCATAAACTATCACAGTATCAAGTTACATCGGACAGTAAAATGTCCGTTGCTCTCTAGGTGGGCGTTTACAAATAATTTCTTAAGCAGGATCCTCCAGGCAGTACGAGTGCTGGCTTTCAACTTCTTCAAAACCCCGGCAAAACAGTGCGTGTCGACGCCCCTCGTTTCTACGATACGTATCAAAATTCTCTGGTGACGCGTGCCGACAATTATTCAATTTCGTCGCAAGTGATCAATTATAAAGGGGGAAATATTTTGGCTTTTTTATGATTAATTACAAGAAATCATCCACGCGTTATTGGAGAAGTATTGCTTGAGCGGTGTCTGTGAAAAACATTTTTAAAAATATAAACTTGTGTACTGTTTTCGACAGTACTGTTTGACAGTGAAATATATACCATTTTTAGAGTCCACACTTTCGCTTTTACAAATGATTTATAGATGTAGCTCGATCCATGAATAAAAGAAGATAACATGTGACTTGATTTAGGGCTTTAACTTTCGTTTTCTCAGTGTGTGATCCCCTGGGGACAGGATGCCATCGATTCAGACTCACGGGACGAAGTGTCAGTGCGCAAAAATGACACGATTGCCAACTAGTTTATTCTCAGAAAAAAAAGAAACGAAGTCGGGTTTGTTCATGTACATGCATGGGGGATACTTAAAATCCTGTTTGTCTAGAGTTTCGTTTGTTTGTGCATGTTCCTAGTTTACATTCAAATTATGTAACTCGACTGGCAGGTACTAATTTGACGTCCACGTGCTCTCGGTGTTATATATATATATATATATATATATATATATATATATTATAATAAGTAATTGTCGTCCTGTAAACAAAGTATTCATAGTTTGTTTACAGGAGGACATGTTTACTATATATATTCAAAACGTTGAGAGCCTGTGACAACGTATGCATAATAAATATAAAAATATTTTCACCATGACATATTAGATTTCTATACTATAATATACACCAATGCTGTTCAGATCGACCCTCTTGAGCCAGCTGATATCATACACTCCCCGCACTCTCTTCATAAAGAGAACAAAATACTTCACATTGCTAACAAATTACGTGTTTCCGAGCAACAAGAGGCTTATGCCATTTTTATATTACATGCGTTTCCTTTATAAATCATCTGAGAGACATCAATAAGACTTAAACAACAATCGTTGTCCTTTTAACAAATGCAGGTCCTTCAAAACAAGAGTAGGTGTTGACGTTGAATGATTCCTCCCTATTCTAGAATAGATGTCGTAAATTGAAATTTCGCCCCCTACAAACGTGATATATTAAATTCAATTGAAAGATTTCTTACCGATTGAAATAATGAAAATATGTATATACATGTGTAATGATATCAAATACATATTAAAAGATGGTGTGTTGTATCTGCAAAGAAGTTGTAATTATAATTATGACACTGCCCACTGTGTTCCTTCGCATCGTAATTATTACAATTGTATAATTATATACAATAATTATGACAGTGATCGATGTATTTCATTGTATCGTAATTATAACAATTACATAATTATATACATTAATTAGGACACTGCCCGCTGTATTTCTCAGCGCACTGTTGATTTGTGGGTATGTTCTTTTACGTCCCATTCAAGAAATTTCCACTCCTCTAGAGAGAGGTCAACAGCTGTAGGTAGATAGAAATAAACCACATAAAATGAAATGCACTCGTGTATTATAAGTATATACATTCAAATAAACCTGGAGCCCGTTTTACAAAACAAGTTACGGCAAAGTCGCAAGTCTTAAGTTGTATTACAAAGTTATTACTTTAAGTGAATGAAGTAAAACTTTTCGGAGGCTTAATTTTCAACATTTAAAAAAAAAATATTTTGCATTTGGAGTGAATGACCTTACAATAAACCGGAAAATTCCAGTATGTAAAGTTTTGTCGTAAGTCGTAAGTTCTTTTGTAAAACACGCCCCCTTGTATACGAATAAGGGGACGCAATCCATGTCGTGGATACATGTTATCACTTTTTAAATATCATATTCCGCTTCTTTTTTTACTGAAGAGGTGAATGTTTTGCTTTTTTCATTTGTAGTTTTGTTTTGTTTTTTCTTCTGTGTTATCTATATATCGGTGCATTGAATATCTATACCTTAATAACCGTAACCCTATTTTACACGTAGTGTGTTGTATGCAATGATGATAAAAATAATCAACATGCAATTTGAATGTTAAGAACACTACATCTAACTTATGACATTTCCTGGTATCAATGACCTGATTATATTTAAACCCGGTTTAGGTGATTAGAGCTATTTGTCTGCGCTACAGCTGTAGGGATGCGTGCTTTAACTGTAACAACCAACGCCTCTTCAAATTTGAAATTTGTAGTATTTAACTCTAGTTCATTTATTTTCTGTCAGATCACTACTAGTGGTGATTAAATTACACTCTAAAATTTTACACAGATACTCAAATCTACAATTGTACACATATACTAAAATGCATCAGACATATGTACATATAATATAGACATGAATGAGAGAAAGTGATATAAATATACATGTACAATATTGATTGGGGTGAACATCAAGGAGGGCAGACAAAGTCTTATATATTCTGTATAAACATACATAAATTGTTCAGTGTCATCAGATGATGTTAAAAGACACGGCTACTTAAGGATTTTTTTTTTTATATAATCTAAACAGGAATCGAAGGCCCTGATGAAGTCAAATTACTGTCTCATTAAACCACTTTAAATATTAATCGAGCAAACTTCATGCCAACCTTTAATATTAAACTTTAATTCTGCATTTACGTCAATTTACGAAGATTAATGTTTACTTTTAAAAGTAATTGCCAACATATGTGGTTGAGTCAGGTTTGCAATCATGAATATGTAATGTCAAGTGTGTGCAACTTGCAAAAGACTAATTTTGTAGATGTGTCAGTGGAGAGGTTCTCAGCACTTCACTTCTGTTAGCGAATATCTGATGTCAAATTCACGGAAAATGGTATTGTATTTTACTAAAAGTATAAAATGTCATTGTAAACATTTAAGTATAATGAAAGTCCGTCCAGCTCTTAACAAAATAATAATTATAAGTGACTTCAATATAAATGTCCTAAATTTCCAAGGACATACGTAGTTAAGGAAATACAATACTCATAAAGTATTCCTTTAAAAACACAATCTGTGGAGATCCGGGTTAGAATAGGTCCTCTGCACCCCTTGCTTGTCTTAAAAGGCGATTAAATGAGGCGGTCCTTCAGGTGACACCATAAAAACCGAGGTCCCATGTCACAACAGATGTTGCACGATAAAGATCCCTCTCTGATCAATGGCTATAAGCATCGAGTATGAGCCTGACTTTTGCAGCCCTTCATCGGCAATGGTGACGTCTCCACAGGAGTGAAAGATTCTCCAGAGGGGCGTTAAACAATATATAATCAATCAATCAATCATTAAAAACACAATCAATGAGGCTTCGAGAACCACAAAACACATACGAACACTCTCATTGACGCATACGACTCACAGCGCACACGAACACGCTCAGTTTCATTGACCCAGTTCTGGTAAGCGATACTATAAGACCAAAAGATATCCCTTGATTTAATTTGGCAAAGCGTAAAAATAATTCATTCATGAAACCGCGTGAGAAATAACGCAAAAATAAAAAAGATAAGATAAATTAAAAAAGAACTGAGATTTAAATTATTTATTTATTTAAAACTGCTGTAACAAAGTTAACAATGTGGAAAAAAATAACTATGGCAAAGTATTATAATAATATAGAGACCAGTCTTATCGACGCAAGTATCAAAGGTTACAAAATTTATTGGAAACACTTGAAAGATGTTTTCAAATCGAAACACACACCCCCCTCTACAGGTTGTTAAAGAAAATGGCAACTTGCATATCAATTCAGCGAATTCGATAAGGTTGAGGCCAAAAATAATTATTTTGTATCTATTTCATCTTCAATTGACAACGAACCCACTCTCTCAGAATGTTCCTTATTTTATAAAACTATATTCAATAGAATTGCAGTTGTGAAACAAGATATCATTGATATCATTTCCGTTCTTCCTGCCAACAAGGCAATTCGACCACATACATGAAGTATTAGCCATAAAATGTTAAAAGTCACTATTTTTAGTCTCATTTTCTATGTGTGTTCTGTTTAAGCGGTCTTTGAAGGACCGCTTTTTCCTAAACAATGGAAGATTATTAATATATTACCATTGTTAAAAAAGATGACCCAGCAGACCTCTCCAATTACTGACCTGTGTCATTGTTAAGTTGTGTAGGCAAAATTATGGAACGTCTTATTTTCAAATATGTTGACAATCATTTTCATTCAAAAGGTCTTTTTACAAATATCAGGCTGGTTTCTTAACTGGACATTCGACTGCGTATCAGTTTATTGCGACATATGATTGTTTATCTACAGCCATTGATGAGGGAAAACATTGTTGCAGGGTTTTTTTTGTTTTGGCGATCTGTCAAAAGCATTTGACCGTGTGTGGCATAAGGGAGTTCTTTTTAAGTTAAAGTCGCGTGGTGTTAGTGGTCATTTACAACAATGGTTTGAAAATTATTTGAATTTCAGAAGTCAAATAGTTATACATCGAAATGCCATGTCCAATTAAATATTTTTACATGCTGGAGTTCTTCAAGGGTCTGTATTCGGTCCTCTATAATTAGTTTTATGTTTTTCAGCCTGTGAAATCAAAACAGTAACAACCACCTTAAAGAAATAAGAATGGTCATTTATTCAAATACACAGTCAAATAATACAGTTGGAATAAATAGAGTAGGGACAATACTATGCCAAAAAGCGTCGGTTCAGTAAAAAATGTTTGACTAGAAAAAACATCCATTTTTACATTATGCACCCGCGTTGAAAATACAATACGGATGACAAGAAAGTGTCCCTGAGTCATAATAGAAATACATAATGCAAACACGTAACAATAAATGTAAAAATATGTACATGTACTAACAAATCTATATGTGATATTACATCTTAAGAAACTAACCATAATTTAATAAAACATTTGTACATTTACCGTAAAAAGACAAGATGAGACGTCATCTCCCACCGTAACAAGGGAGTATCAAATATGGTGCCAGAAAAATTCCTTAGGCTGGCTTGTTACATTTGTACCGCCCCCATCCAACCTCAATTTGTTATATATGTATGTCTATGATGTAGCTGAAAACCTGAAAAGTATCTGTAGACTATACGCCTGCTATCGCTCTTAATGCATTTTTCTACAAATATTTAAACTATCCAACTACATTGTACAATTGATTGATTTACATAAACTTGACGTGTTGTCTCAACAATGGTTATTGAGATTTAATCCTAGAAAAACGGAGGTGTAAATCGGGGAATTCAGAAATTCTTCTGTTGGATATATTTTCTCGTGTGCACATCTATCTGTCGACATTTGATATCATGAACATCCACATAAATAACTCTGTAAATTGACAGTAAAAGCGACTAAAGATGATGCTCGTAATTGTAAAGCACACACGTATTACTAATTACTGGAGAGAGAGAGAGGGGGGGGGTAAAGGAGTTGCACTCCCTTTCTTTTTGGAAAGGGGATATAAGAGAGAAACGCCAGGTACATAAGTGACAGCCGTCTGATAAATAAAGGAGCGGCCGTTATTTAAATCACCTAGCGGCCGCCATGTAAATCAAGTAGCGACCGCCATTTAAGTCACCTAGCGACCGCCATTTAAATGAAGTAGCGGCCACCATTTAAGTCACCTAGCGACCGCCATTTAAATCACCTAGCGGCCGCCATTTAGATCAAGTGGCGGCCGCCATTTAAATCACCTAGCGGTCGCCATTTAAATAAAGTAGCGCCGTCATCTAAATTAACTAGCGACCGCCATCTGAATTAAGTAGAGGTCGCCAAATGAATTAAGTAGCGGTCACTATCTAAACTGAGTGGCGGCCGCCTGTTAAATAAGTGGTGACCGCCTGATAATAAGTTACAGCCGCCAGATAATAAATGGCGATCGCCAGTTAAATCAAGTGGCAGCTTACATATGCATGCATATGAATTACATAGCGGTCGCCCATTAACGGTGGCCTCCAGATAATTACAAATTTAACCCCTATTTATTAAGTACTACTTCTCTTTAATCTCACCACTAAATGTCATCATGCTCATTTTAACAATCTAAACATCAGTCCGCAGTACAACATAATGCCGCCATGATAGGTATGTTTTGAGGTAAATTATGTAGTGACACTAAGATAAATTAAGTACTGGTACAGGTAGCAAATGAAGGTCAAGTACGGAGCTCGGGGCATTGTAATCCTAGTGGTTACTAGAATGTCTGGGCCGTCTCATTAACATAACAATCGTGTTGCACAGTATATATACATGTGCTTGATGTAAATTGGACGGTTGTTTGCATGTTTCCAATATCTGCATATTTCTCCTTTACATTTACATTTTTCTACAAATACCATAATGCTTTTTCTTCACCGTGCATTTATAATGGGTTACCTCTCTTTAAAATTATTTAAGCAGATTTCTCGATAAACTTTAAGGTATTCCATGTATAATGAAAGGATAATGAACAATTTTGAAGGATTTAGATCAACATAAAACTTTATTGTTAAATAATGATGGAAGTGAAGCAGATGAAATTCACATGACTGGTAAATGATTAGAAGCTGACCTTTTTGCACTTAAGACTTTTTGGAAGAGTTGTCTGCCCTTTGTAAAAATAAGAAAAATCTAATTTTCTAAAAATGTGTGTGGTCAATGATTAATTTTATTTCATATTTTCATAAAAAGAAAGTGTATGTAACTTTCTACCAAGAGATTAGTATGAATATATAATTTGCTTTTAAAATATTGTAATAAAAGATGCTTTTCCCATATACTTCAATGTTAAATTCTAGGTGAAATATATCAAGCAGTAAACAAAATTTAGAAAATTCCTACCGTGGGTTATTTTTATTTGATGAACCCTTCAAAATGATACCATGATTACAAATATTCCACCATCCATTTATTAGATATGAAATATAGTCATTATACATTGAATACCTTAAGAGAACTGCAGATGAAATAACATTGATCATAGTCAAATTTACAAACATTTCAAAATTCATGTCCAAAAGTGTTAACTCATGAATTCCATAAGAAATGTTCATGAATATTTCACCTATACAAGTGAACTAAATTTTGTTTGATGCGCTTTCTTCATATCAATGAAAATCAATTTACCAGTCGCTGCAAGTTTGAGAAAAAAGTAAAAAATAAAACGCTGTTGATATTGTTCAAAGATTAGATTTTTTAAAAATACGGTTTTATTTTTATTTGCATGATTTTTTGTTATTTCTGAGTTAAGACCGCGGTTGCAAAAATTTACAACCTGTTTCGAAGAAGTCAATTTCAACCATTACCCTTAGATATATCAAGCATTGTTCATTTAATCATGTTAAATATTTTAATATTTTATTAAGAAATAAGGTATCATTTAAAAATATTTATCGGGATATAAATACGGGTTGGTCACGTGATCAAATTCCATAAAGCCCGAAGGGCTTTATGGAAAATTTGATCATGTACCAACCCGTATTTATATCCCGATAAATATTTTAAAATGATACCTTATTACTTATATTTACATTTTTGGTCGGTAACATTGCTGAATTGTGTTAACAACACGTTTCCATACATTTCAAATTGTTGACATCCACAACGAAGCGTCATAGATGTTCAAAATGACGACAACACAAAACAAAGTTCTATAAAATGAAGAACTGTTTTAATTATTAAGACGCTAGAAAGCAAGTATATCAACATATACTTATATATTAACTCGGGAGTATATAATGGAAAACTCTTCCATATGTCTAATTTTAGGGGGTGGGGGAATTATGATTTAAACGGGAATGCGCAGTGTTACACTTAGAGTTGTGATGCGCTTTGACTTTTGAAAAGTGAAGACGTTGAAGACCGACTTTGAAAGATATTCTGTGGATATTACGGAGTTAACAGAAGACTGAGATGGAGGAACATGAAGAACAGGGCGGCAGTCGTCAGGTGTAGGCAAATCATTTATAGACAGGACAGAGGACGCAGCTCAGATGAATCTCCGGAAAGAACTGAACATCGCAGAGAATGTGGAACTGCACGAAGGTAAGGGACGGTTTGGATTTGGATATGTAATTGTTGATAAACATGAGCTCACTGAACGCTTCTTTTGACTCGATAATTTTTTGTAATAGGTTTTTAACGACGCCTCGCTTCGATGTCCCGACATAAACTTGGAAACCGACATCAAGCACTATGGCTGCTGTGGCACGGAAGCAGTGTGGTGTGTAGGTCTTAATGCACTTTGACGACTTATCGCCCATACATCCTGTGAATGACCTTTTTGCTAAAGCCTAATGTCATCGTCTAGCAGTAGGTACAATTCCGCATCACCGATGACCAGGGTGAAGTTGTAGCAGACGAAATTTTAGACATACATTAGGCCTAGTAGGCTAGTAACTAAAGACATTGTTTACAGAAA
Source organism: Ostrea edulis (assembly GCF_947568905.1). Classification (NCBI taxonomy): domain Eukaryota; kingdom Metazoa; phylum Mollusca; class Bivalvia; order Ostreida; family Ostreidae; genus Ostrea; species Ostrea edulis. The sequence goes on along the minus strand of NC_079166.1, from coordinate 38,513,870 downwards.
TGCTTTTATCAATTATTGATGAAAGTCCACTGCTTGGAATACAAATAAAACCGTAAATACATTTTGTGATGTTGATTTCATCTATTGAAAGATTTCTGTAGTAAGTGAGAGCGATTGCTAGATGTGTATTGCCTTAGTAAAAGTTGTACCTGTTACCTACTTTTAACAAATGTTCATACGCACAGCCGTGACCTCTGTTGACCCCGTAGTAGATTTATCCAGAAATAAATACGTATTGCTCGTAATAGTGTTATGTAGGAGAAAACAGTTGCAAATGTAAATAGGCATTATCCTGTTATTCGCTCCGCGGAGCGAATAATATTTGACGTTGTTGACGTTATTTATTAATTTGTTTTCGTACTAAATTGCAATGTTGCCCATTCAATGAACATCACTGGGTTTAACCCGTTAACGTAAACAAATGTACATATCAACAACCTCTCCCAATGACTTAAACAGGGGGTCCAAAATAATCGCCGCACCAGTATTGGCCATTGTGCCGCTGGTCCTACAACATCTGGAATGGCCATCCAAGATTCGTGAATGTGTCTGTTGCGTGATGACATTCTGCTGTCGTGGTATTGATTAATAAATTCCCGCCGCACGAAATTTTTAAATATAGCGTTGATGCAGCCTTCAACCAAAATGCAGTTTTCATGCAGCGCCCCCCCCCCCCCCCCCTTACTTAAATGTAATATTTATTATACTGGGAAAAATTTGAGTACAGCATTTATTCCGTGATTTAAACAAACAAAAAATTATTAGCTGCCCAATTTAATCTCTAAATAATGTGACGGAATAAACCGTATAGCGTTTATTCCTTGATCCACCCACCCCCCAAAAGGAAATAAAATTAATGCTAACTGGCCAACTAAATCTCTAAATATAATATTACGGGGTAAACCTTTTCATAGTGTGTTTCAATTTATATAATATTAGGAAAATTTTAGTATAGCGTTTATTCCGTTAAATACAAATAAAAAATTATAAACTACACAATTTCAATATCGAAATATTATCACGGAATAAAATGTATAGCGTCTATTCCGTGATTCTCTCCCCCCCCCCCCCCCCCCCCCCCCCCCCCCCCCCCCCCCCCCAACATGAGATAAAATTAATGCTAACTGGTCAACTAAATTTCATTCAAATGCTTATGTATTTGTCTCTTGCATTAAATTTCATTTTTGTTTTGTTAATACGGGTTAAAGTAAACTTTCTAATTTTAATTATATAAAAAAAAATTGTATCGTGTATTGAAATGCACGTTTATTCCGTTTCTAAGTTTTGACTAACAATGGCATTCCTTTACTAACAATTGCATGAGTAGCGTTCAATTTTTTTTTATTGTTCGCATTCAATAATTGCTTTCTATTCAAGTGAGGTACACTAGGTTTAAGATATCATTTCTGTTTTGTTCCCTAGAGGGGTCGTTTTCAGATTGCGTGAGAAAGGGAAAAACCATGCCAAGTTAGTCCCGTATAATGGAAATCTTGCTTGAACGGTGGATCAAACATTTTAAGAAATGGTCTTTTTTTAAAATTATTATTATTGAATTAAAAACCTTTTCAAAATGAGTAGAGATGGACAACTACAGGTTTAAATTATTTTAAGACACCCCGATTCCTTTCATAGAATGTACACATGATGGTATGTTAATTGCAAGGGAAAAACTTGGATTTGATGTAAATGTTATTTTTTTTCCTGTTCAATTTGTGTATAAATTTCTTGGGAAGGAATTCCATTGTACTGTATAGTAATTGTAAAATGAGACGCACATTTTCAAATGTATATATTTGTTGTACGTTTAACCTGTAAAAATTATTACATATTGTATGCTACTGTTTCCTTTTCACAATAAAGAGGTATGTTTTAAGTAAATGTGTAATTATTTTAGGCATTATCATGTTATTTGATTCGCGATAAAGTGTAAGAGTTATTTGCTCTTTAAATTTGGTTTATTCCCTTCAATTACTATACGAACATGCAAATTTTCAAACATTTGCATATGGCACAGGTGAAAGAAGTATAAATTAAAACAACCTTGTAGGTGGGAGGTGTGGGAGGATGGGGGATCACATGATTATGCCTTATTTTGTAAACCTCGTCTATATATATATACTTCTGTGATTCACACCGGTGCTAAAAATTTTAGCACTATATTCATTGAAATTCACCTGAAATTCTTCCCTTTTTAGAGCGTTATAGCTTGAAATTGGAAACTTCGTCTGTATATACTCCTGTTATTCGCACCGGTGCGAATAATTTTAGCACTATATTCATTCATTAAATGTCGTATTCATTGAAATTCACCCCCAAAACTTCCAAGCCCCATTTTTTATATACTCTCCCCCAAAGAAACCCTTTTCCCGGGAATTCTTCCCTTTTTAGAGCGTTTTAGCTTGAAATGGAAACTTCGTCTGTATATATATACTCCTGTTATTCGCACCGGTGCGAATAATTATGGCACTATATTCATTCATTAAATGTCATATTCATTGAAATTCACCCGAAATTCTTCCCTTTTTACCTTTTTAGAGCGTTATAGCTTGAAATTGGAAACTTCGTCTGTATATACTCCTGTTATTCGCACCGGTGCGAATAATTTTAGCACTATATTCATTCATTAAATGTCGTATTCATTGAAATTCACCCCCAAAACTTCCAAGCCCCATTTTTTATATACTCTCCCCCAAAGAAACCCTTTTCCCGGGAATTCTTCCCTTTTTAGAGCGTTTTAGCTTGAAATGGAAACTTCGTCTGTATATATATACTCCTGTTATTCGCACCGGTGCGAATAACAGGAGTATATATATAAGGACGATCTTTCAAAATATCATTCATATATTTCTGAATAAATCTTATATTTAAAATACAATACGAATACAAACGCTACAAATAAAATAAAACTTCAGATTTTCATGTTTATTACGAAGGTATATTCTCTCTATTTAGTTGCACCTTCACCTATTTTTAACACTTGACCTTCTCAAAATGGATGGTACTCGAGGTTTTGCTTTTTGTTTCAGTTGCTATTTTTCCTCCATTGACAGTTTTGGCGTAACGTCAACAACGTCAAATATTATTCGCTCCGCGGAGCGAATAACAGGATAATGCCTGTAAATATTAAAAATTACATGTTAAATTATTTCTTTATGTTTTTGATACACAAAACTGCGTAATATCAACCTCTGAAATGACACCATGCTGACATGCTGACGTATATGCAAATAAAGTCGGTGCATGTGTGAGAGAGGTTTTATGGGGTGTGTGTTTATTTTATCGACTCCTCTATTCAATCACTCAGCTCAAAGTGGTGCGGACCTTAGCACTTCTGTACAAAGAGATGTAATTGTACCAAATATTACGTAAAACGTTTGTGTGATACACACGTTTAAAAGCATAATTTCTGTAAAATTGACTTTTCTACCGGCGGTCATTTGAATATGTAAATTGAAAAACAAAGACAATATCACTAGAAATACAATATAATGCCAACAGCAATATTTCACACAATTCTATTTAAAATTTCACTGATCATGATACAGTACAGGGCAAATACACTTTTCTAAACGAACGACTGAGACCAGTTTACACGAAATCTTATAACTGTGTTAAAGTCAAGAGCAAGTGGAAGGGGGTCTGACCAAATGCTATATATCATTCAAACCAGAATTCACTGCGTCACCTGATGGGCTATATAATTCTTAATTCTATATATTACTCTGCATAGTAAACTGCCGTAAGGGTTTACTTGTACTCTGCGTTAAAAGCACAATTGTATTCTGCGTAGGAATGGTTGTATCCAAATGACGTTTGGCACGAGCAAACCCACACAAATACTACATCAACAACACACAATGAAACACCAATCAACAAGTTCAAAATTGATCACCCCGGGTTAACCGCGGATGGTTACTTGATTAGAGTATGTTGAATTAGCCCTATATTTAGCTTAATTACGCAAGGAGTTATGATAAAAACACTCACTTTGACAACAGTAACAGTTTTACAAACCATAGTTCAATAGCGCAGAACAGATTCAAATTCACTGGCAACACAATACATATGGAATTAGTAATAGGTAATTTTGAGTTATATTTATACTTATTCATACGGGCCCTAATATCCCGCACCCGAATTTGATATACATATCAGCATTTCTCGTAAAATAATGGCATCTATTTTATACGAAAATAGATGTTATTACTTCATTAAATGCCGATTTGGTTCAATATCATTTGTTACATTGACTTATGTTAGGAGTGTTACACTAGGGGAATACATTGTTAGGAACTATTGTGTGTTTTCCTTTCTGTAACACCCCCTCCCCCTTCGCTTTTATTTTATTTGTTAACTACTTCCCTATGTCAATTTATACAAGACTTCCTAATGTGTGCATTTATATTAGTAGCAGCTATTTAGAAATATTCTTCCTTGTTTATAATTTTCTGTAAAAAGTGAAATCTAAGCGACCTTTCCATTAAACCTTTACATTACAATAACAGTTACGAACTATAAATCCTATCATTATCTAGAGGGGACATGATTTTTTACGCATAAATAGATTAAAAAAATCTTTACATATCTGCTATGGAATGATATTCAAGCATTTTTATATGTAGTGTAAATTCAAGTCTGTTCTATTACTTCCTAATTCAGAGTGAGACCATAACCCCAGATCGGAGTGAGTTAACAACAAAAGGAATAATAAAGTAGGGAAATCATTCTCATTCAGATTTATATGTTTTCTTTAGTTTGTTTTCACAAATTCGAAACGCTAGTAGATGGAAACACTAACTAGTAATCAAACTGACTAGTAATCAAAACAGGAAAAGGGAGGTCTAATGCTGAACTAGGGGTATTGAATTCATCATTGATAACCTAGACTCTTCGGACCTTCCATAACACAGAAACCATGCTGTGTAGTATATATACTCTACTGTCGAGTGAAGGCCTGTGTGCGATTTCCGAGCATTTGCATACTATAATCATATCTGTTCAATATTGTTTTTCTATATTTAGCGACGGGGATTCCCTTCGCTGATGGTTTGACTGGCTATTTATATGGCTGTTGACCACTCAAGCGATATTGACCTCTTCTTTTTTCCTTATCAAAGGTACTAGTTTTTGAACGAGTGTTGGATAAATCACTTAAATAATTTGCATTGCATATGATTTTCTAATTGTATCTTCACATCAATTGTTTTATTCATAAACGCATAAATAGAAAAATGAAATCCCCTGAAATGTTGCAACTTACAGAAGCATATTCCATTGCTGCAGAGATATTCAAATCAAAGGTATGCATCATCATATGCATGTTTCATACATCAAGGACTTCCCACTTTCATAATTGAAAAAAATATAGTGCTTCAGATAAGAATTACAAAAATGAAAAGATACTAAGGATGAATTTTATTGCAAAACCAAACAGTAAAATTAGCAGTAAAGCTACTAAATTAAGTTAAAGCAGTGCATTGCATAAATACAGTTAGTTGAAAGACCTTTTACAATTTACGGTTCCCAGTTGTGGAATGAATTGCTGGAATTTATTTTCAAATTTTATCCAACATTAGTGATTTTAAATTTACATATCTCGGAAATTAATTCCACACAACTTATCAAATTCATTACAAGCATGTTCATTACATGTACATTTCATTAATTGTGTGCAGTTTTATAATAGTTATGTAAATTAAATCTGTTTTCAGGACCACAATGTAAACTAATTCTGTGCTATTTAGTATAAATAGAGGATATTATTATCATAATTACTACAGTATCAGTAAATCTGTTCTCCAGAAAACAATGCGAACTAGTTTTGTAAACGAATTTTGCTATCCCATATAAATATAGGGTATCAATTATTAGAGATGTTGTTGATGATAATAATGATAAGGTGTCTTTGAAAATGATAAAATAGTGAAGACCCGTCCATCTTTTTTTTCTATTACATGTATTCTTTGTAGGGATTAAGATTTTGACGTGTCTCTCATTATTCATGATAACAGAATCGTCGGGGGGAAGGGGGGGGTGCATATCATTGTTAAAATATATATCAATGAAATTTTCGTATGTATTAATTTTTATGATCAAATAGATTACATTGTAGCTGGAAGACCTGGTATAATTAAAAGAGCATTTAAGGGAATCAAAGTGCTGAAATAGGGGTATCGTGATAGCAACCATGACCGTTCCCTATCTTTGTCGAACATCAACACATCTACTAGTATTTTAAAAGTACATTCGAACACTGTATTCGAATTAAATTTAAGAAAAGAGTATGAGAATGGTATTCTGCGATTTTTATGAACAGAGTCTTTATAATTCACTTCTAAGACCCAATAATCGCAATCTCACGGAAAAAAAGATACAAGATTGTTGATATATGATTCAGATGGTCAGGTTTGCAAATATTTTGTTTGTTTTGTTACGTAAAGTCGAGAATTTTCACTCATATTGAAACGTCACTAACTGTAGGTGAAGTACCACAAACAATTAGACCCAAGCTTATAGTACTCAGAGCCGTAGCAGTGAGGGTTCTTTATCGTACCAACGCCTATCGCGACACGGAACCTCCGTTTTAAAGTTATATCCGAAAGATCCGTGATTCTCACTTTTAAATTCCGAGTGTTTGGCGAAAGAACAATCACTACCTATGTTGACATTTTAGTTTTAACGCGGTCATGACACAAGCGGGGATCGAACTCACCACCTCCCGATTACGAAGCGAACGCTCTCCCACTGTGACCGGTTTCAAATATTTTTTTAGAAATATTAGTAAGTAATACTGAAATATTGACCAGTAATTCAAAACAGCAAAAGGGAGGTCTAATGCTGAGCTAGGGGTATTGAAACAATCGTGATAACCTAAACTCTTCGGACCTTCCATAACACAGAAACCATGTTGTGTAGTATATATACTCTACTGTCGAGTGAAGGCCTGTGTGCGATTTCCCAGTATTTGCATATATACATGTATTATGATTATATCCTTTCAACATTGTGTATTTCTTTTTTTAGCAACGGGGATTTCCTTTACCGTTTTATACATGACTACTTACCACACAGTCAATAGATGCTGACCAGTATTCTTTTTCGTATGAAAGGTGTTGGCTAATCTTTGAACGTGTGCTGGATAAATCATTAAAATTATTTGCATTGCATGTGATTTTCTAACTGATCTTCAGACGAAGTGAAGATGCAAAAAAGAATCAAATCCCCTGAAAAGTTGCAGCTTACAAAATCATATAGTCTTGTTCTGTAAAAAGCATACATTATCACATGCATCTTCCATTTTATCTTCCATAATACCAAAAAGAATATCTCAGGTAAAAATTACAAAATGAAAAGATACGTATTCTCAATTTTATTGCAAAACAAAACAGTGAAATCAGCAGCGGACTTTCTAAATCAAGTCAAAGCGATGTATCGTATAAATATTATATTTTAGAAGATCTTTTACAATTTACGACTCCCAGCCGCGAAATGCATTGCCAGACTTTTTTTTAAAATCTCTATTACAGATACTCCTCATGTGTCTTGGTCAATTTTGAAAATTCTTTCAGTGAATCACTGTGTATGTTAATTATTTTTCATTTGATACCAAGCTTTGTATTATATAACAATTATTATTCTTCAACAAAATTTGAGGGTACCTTAGATTGATAATAACTAATGCAGGCTCGTGCATCCATTCCTGTGTTTTCTTTGTAGAAATCGAGATAGAGACGTGTCTTTCATTATTCATGATGCCCCATACGTGATTGTTAATAGACTTGTATCATTGAGATTTCCGTGTGCATTAATTTTTCAAATATTTTAAATTGTAGCTGGAAGAACTGTTATAATTAGGAGACCAACAGGGAAGTCAGGTGTTGAGATAGAGGTATTGTGATAACGACTATGTCAGTCACCTATCTATGACGAACATCAATACATCTACTAGTACATTTTCATTACATCCAAAACTATGTATTTGAATTAGACATAATAAAGCAGTATCAGGATGATGTTTTTATTAATCTTTATATATTGTAATCGCAATCTCACGGATAAAAGATAGAAGATTGTTGATGCACACTGATTTTGACTACGGATAACTCCCTATACCCGATCAAGATACAGGGTTCACCGCGAGTGTGACCGGCAGACAGGGGATGTTTACTCCTAGGCACCTGATCCTACCTCTGGTGTGTTCAGGGGTCCATGTTTGCCCAACTCTCTATTTTGTATTGCTTATAGGAGTTATGAAATTGATCACTGTTCGTTATCTTCACCTTTCATGATTCAGTTTGTCATGTTTTCAAATATTATAAACATTAGTAGATGGATATACTGACCAGTGATTAAAACAGGAAAAGGGAGGTCTAATGCTGAGCTAGGGGTATTGAATTCATCATTGATAACCTAGACTCTTCGGACCTACCATAACACAGAAACCATGTTGTGTAGTATATATACTCTACTGTCGAATGGTTGCCTGTGTACGGTTTCCGAGTATTTACATACTATAATGATATCCTTTCCATATTCTGGGTTATTTTTTCTATAATTAACGATGGGGATTCCCTTGCTGTTGTGTGAATAATACGTTTGAAATGTTATTTACCAGAGCGAGTATTTGATAAGTCACTGAAATTTAATGCATTGCATATGATTTTCTAGTTTGATCTTCACACCAAGTGTTTTATTTATAAACACATGAAAAGATGAATTAAATCTACCGAAGTAATGGAACTAGTGTAATCAAAATACGGTTGAATTTCTTTTCTGTTGTTGTTTTCCCCCTTTTTTTTTTATTTTAATGCATTATCATATGCATGCTCTATACATCAATAACTGCTCTCTTTCATAATACAAAAAATATAGCGTTTCAGATAAGAAATTCAAAAATAAAAAATTAATATGTATACGGTGTGACCGTTGGACCGAGCGAAGCATGTAATTGTCATTGGAGTGTCCCAAGTAGTAATCATAATTCCGTTAAGTACGGTAGATTATGATTCATTTAAAAATATATATTTTGAATGAAATTTTCCTTACGCTAAACACCCAGTAACATCTAAGTATTAAAGGGGTTTATATGGGGACAATTAGTTTTACGGGATCCGCCTATTCATTGAACGCAGGAAATAAAACGCAAGGCGACGTAAACTGTGCATCGTGACGTCACATTTAGCCTCGACTTTTTTCTCTTTTTCAAAGCAAACAATTATAAACAACAATAATACATTCCGTATGCAATGAAAAAGGCCGTTAAAACTAAACAAAATTAACCAATAACTTCAAAATGGTAAAAAAGTAACCGTAATGTTATCGTATATTCTTATTCAAAGAAACTCATGAACTCGTTCATCTATTTAGTCGTATTACGGTTTTATATGTATTTATGTACTAAAACCTGTTACAATGATAATTATACTATTCACTTTGAACAAACTGAGTGTTTGAATTAGAATTGCACGTAGAGTCTTCTATTATTGGCATTCAAAATAAAACACGAATAAACGTTGAAGCGGATAATGAAAAAATAAATGGCGGCGCCCATATGGATCATGAAAATTTCAGTGAACGTATATAGAGATTATCTCTTTTTCCTTTGCTGATTTTGACTTTTTTCTTTTACATACGTGTTACCTTTAGAGCCTTGCTTCGCGGACGGGCCTTCGGCCCGTCCGAGCTTCGCTCGGTATAAATATGAATTATTTTTTTTTGCAAAAGAAAATAGTGAAATTAGCAATAAACCTACAAAATCAAGTTAAAGCAGTACAGTGTGTATCCCAAGGGGGATAATGCAGTAATTCAGAAGATTGTTTGCAATATACGGCTCGCAGTTGTGGAATGAATTGCTAGAATTTCGTTTTGAATTTTAACCAACAGTAGTAATTTTAATCTGCACATCTCAGAAATTAATTTCACCCAGTCCATCAAACTGAACTATAATCATCCTCGCTACATCTTATTCATCGTGTCCAATTTTATATTACATATGTACATGTAAAATGAGTATATGTATAACTGTTACATTATATATATATATATTCTATACGTGTCTGTATATTACTACTGTCTATAAATCCGTTTTGTAAACCGATTTTGCTATCCATTATAGATAGAGGGTACTTTTATTATTTTTGTCACTAACAAAGCATCTTTTTAAGTTTTTAAGTTGAGGTGAAAATATAACTGCATGTACCTATGAACGGTGTCTTTTAAATTGATATAATAATTGAATGAAGGTCTATCCATCCATTTCTATGTAGTCTTTGTTTCTTGACATGTCTTTCGTTTTCAAAATATCATGATCGTAATCATCATATAAACATTTCAGTGTCTAATTTCAAATATTTTAATTTTTAGTTGGAAGTGCTAGTGATTAAAAGAGGAAAAGGAAAGTAAAGTTCTGAAATAGGGGTATCGTGATAGCAACCCTGTCAGTATCTTTGACGAATGAATCTACTAGTATACCGTATAGCGGGTTTATTCCGCGGGTCTAAAACTTGGCGATTTGCTGGCTGAAAGGTATGCTAACAATTTTGACGGAATGAATTTGGACGGACAGGGGAGAGTTGTCTCTCTTTTAAATACTGAAGTCGCCATTGGGTGCATATTTGGCGATTGAAATTTTGGCGGAAAGCCATCTAACCACTAAAATAAACTAAATTTATAACCCCGCGGAAAAAACCCGCTATTCGGTATTATAATTTCATCCAAACAATGTTTTTGTATGAAATGAAATAAAGGAGTATTAGAATGACATTCTGTGATTTTATGAATCGAGTCTTTTTATCATTTAAGATATCAATGAATTGCAATCAGACGAATAAAGATACAGGATGGATGATGTAAGATTCAGGTTATCATGTTTTCAAATATTTTGAATATCAGTAGATGGATATACTGGTCAGTAATTAAAACAACAAAAGGGAGGTCTAATGCTGAACTAGGGGTATTGAATCCATCATTGATAACCTAGACTCTTCGGACCTTCCATAACAGAGAAACCATGTTGTGTAGTATATATACTCTACTGTCGAGTAAAGACCTGTGTGTGATTTCCGAGCATTTGCATACTATTCCTTCCCATATTCTGTTTTTCTATAATTAGCGATGGGAATTTCCTTTACGGTTGTGTTACTGATAAGTCTGGCTATTTATAACTTATAAAACTGTTTACCACACAGTCAATACATACTGGCCAGTATGTCTTTTTTATGAAAAACTACTACAAGTGTTGTATAAATCACTTAAATTATGTTATTTGCATTAATTGCATAGGATTTTCTAATTTGATCTTCACACCCAAGTATTTTATTCATAAACACATTTTCCTTTTCCTTTAATAAGTGTACATCATCATATCCATGTTCCTTACATCACGGATTGCTCTCTTCCATAATACAAAAACATATTGATTCAGATAAGAATTACTACAGGTAAAAATTATAGAAATGAAAAGACACTAAATCTGGATTTTATTGCAACCAAAAAAAAAACAAAAAAAAATCTTATAACAATTTACGGCTCCAAATTCCGGAATGAATTGCTAGAATTTCTTTTATCAAATTTTACCCATCACTAGTTATCTCGGAAATGAATTTCATCCGGACCTTCAAATTGATTACCATGCACCATTGTGACCAGTATTTGTTTTCTTATAAAAGATAATTGTCTTTCAACGAGTGTTGGATAAATCACTGAAATTATTTGCATTACATCTAAGGAATGAATTTATTATTTCTTCGTTGAATGGAGGTATTCAACGAAAAAACAACAACGGAAAACTGCATTATTGCGCGTAGCGCATGATGCAAAAGTTTTCCGTCTATTTTTTTCGTGGAATACCTCCATCCAACGAAAAAAAATATTCTTGGACTACATTCTGTCATTTCGAGATGGGCGTAGTAATTTGTGAATACACAACTTTATAAAAAAAAACCACACACACACACACATTAAATTCCGTTAGGAATAATGGCGACTTCCACGAACTGTTGTAGCTGGAAGTACAGGTAATCAAATGGGAATTTCAGTGCTGAGATAGCTACCTCGATCGGAAGTAAGCTATCACAGGTGCTTGAGGACAGGACCCCCCCCCCCCCCCCCCCCCCCACTATAGATCCCCGGGCCTTTTCGACTTTTTTTTCATAAATCATCTTTTTATAACATATTTGTAATCTAACCTATACCATCGATCCGAAAAATTACCTAAAATAAACGTTTTATAAAAATTCGTAACCCACGGTTGTTTAATTTATATATAGAGTGGGTTACGAATTTAAGATGATTTATGAAAAAAAAGTCGAAAAGGCCCGGGGGTCTATATCGGGGGGCCCTGTCCTCAAGCACCTGTGTAAGCTATATCTTCGATGAACATGCACATCTACAAGTTCATTACAATTACATCCAAATGTTGATGTATTTATAATTATAAATAATGAGAAAGTGATGTGTGAGATTGTTGGTTTAGGAACTTGTCATCTCCATTTTCAAATATTATAGGGTTATTGAACTTATATTGGTGAATATTGGCACGAGTTGGCTGTGAAAATGCATGAGCTTGCAATTTTACGCAGATTTTATATTAGACTGTTTATTAGCTATATAATAATTTATATTACTGACCAGTGATTAAAACAGCAAAAGGGAGGTCTAGTGTTGAGCTACAAGTTCATTACAATTACATCCAAATGTTGATGTATTTATAATTATAAATAATGAGAAAGTGATGTGTGAGATTGCTGGTTTAGGAACTTGTCATCTCCATTTTCAAATATTTTATATTACTGACCAGTGATTAAAACAGCAAAGGGAGGCCAGTCTAGTGTTGAGCTACAAGTTCATTACAATTACATCCAAATGTTGATGTATTTATAATTATAAATAATGAGAAAGTGATGTGTGAGATTGTTGCTTTAGGAACTTGTCATCTCCATTTTCAAATATTTTATATTACTGACCAGTGATTAAAACAGCAAAAGGGAGGTCTAGTGTTGAGCTAGGGGTATTGAAGTAATTGATTGATAACCTAGACTCTTCGGGCCTTCAATAATATCTAAGTAAAGGCCTGTGCACGATTTCCGAGTATTTGTTAAAATATATATCAATGAAATTGTTAAAATATATATCAATGAAATTCTCGTATGTATTAATTTTTATGATCAAATAGATTACATTGTAGCTGGAAGACCTGGTATAATTAAAAGAGCATTTAAGGGAATCAAAGTGCTGAAATAGGGGTATCGTGATAGCAACCATGACCGTTCCCTATCTTTGTCGAACATCAACACATCTACTAGTATTTTAAAAGTACATTCGAACACTGTATTCGAATTAAATTTAAGAAAAGAGTATGAGAATGGTATTCTGCGATTTTTATGAACAGAGTCTTTATAATTCACTTCTAAGACCCAATAATCGCAATCTCACGGAAAAAAAGATACAAGATTGTTGATATATGATTCAGATGGTCAGGTTTTCAAAATATTTTGTTTGTTTTGTTACGTAAAGTCGAGAATTTTCACTCATATTGAAACGTCACTAACTGTAGGTGAAGTACCACAAACAATTAGACCCAAGCTTAGTACTCAGAGCCGTAGCAGTGAGGGTTCTTTATCGTGCCAACGCCTATCGCGACACGAAACCTCCGTTTTAAAGTTATATCCGAAAGATCCGTGATTCTCATTTTTAAATTCCGAGCGTTTGGCGAAAGAGCAATCACTACCTATGTTAACATTTTAGTTTTGACGCGGTCATGGCACAAGTGGGGATCGAACTCACCACCTTCCGATTACGAAGCGAACGCTCTCCCACTGTGATCGGTTTCAAATATTTTTTTTAGAAATATTAGTAAGTAATACTGAAATATTGACCAGTAATTCAAAACAGCAAAAGGGAGGTCTAATGCTGAGCTAGGGGTATTGAAACAATCGTGATAACCTAGACTCTTCGGACCTTCCATAACACAGAAACCATGTTGTGTAGTATATATACTCTACTGTCGAGTGAAGGCCTGTGTGCGATTTCCCAGTATTTGCATATATACATGTACTATGATTATATTCTTTCAACATTGTGTATTTCTTTTTTTAGCAACGGGGATTTCCTTTGCCGTTTTATACATGACTACTTACCACACAGTCAATAGATGCTGACCAGTATTCTTTTTCGTATGAAAGGTGTTGGCTAATCTTTGAACGTGTGCTGGATAAATCATTAAAATTATTTACATTGCATGTGATTTTCTAACTGATCTTCAGACGAAGTGAAGATGTAAAAAAGAATCAAATCCCCTGAAAAGTTGCAGCTTACAAAATCATATATTCTTGTTCTGTAAAAAGCATGCATTATCATATGCATCTTCCATATTATCTTCCATAATACCAAAAGAATATCTCAGGTAAAAATTAGAAACTGAAAAGATACGTATTCTCAATTTTATTTGCAAAACAAAACAGTGAAATTAGCAGTGGACTTTCTAAATCAAATCAAAGCGATGCATCGTATAAATATTATATTTTAGAAGATCTTTTACAATTTACGACTCCCAGCCGCGAAATGCATTGCCAGACTTTTTTTTAAAATCTCTATTACAGATACTCCTTATGTGTCTTGGTCAATTTTGAAAATTCTTTCAGTGAATCACTGTGTATGTTAATTATTTTTCATTTGATACCAAGCTTTGTATTATATAACAATTATTATTCTTCAACAAAATTTGAGGGTACCTTAGATTGACAATAACTAATGCAGGCTCGTGCATCCATTCCTGTGTTTTCTTTGTAGAAATCGAGATATAGACGTGTCTTTCATTATTCATGATGTCCCATATGTGATTGTTAATAGACATGTATCATTGAGATTCCCGTGTGCATTAATTTTTCAAATATTTTAAATTGTAGCTGGAAGAACTGGTATAATTAGAAGACCAACGGGGAAGTCAAGTGTTGAGATAGAGGTATTGTGATAACGACTATGTCAGTCACCTATCTATGACGAACATCAATACATCTACTAGTACATTTTCATTACATCCAAAATTATGTATTTGAATTAGACATAATAAAGCAGTATCAGGATGATGTTTCTATCAATCTTTATATATTGTAATCGCAATCTCACGGATAAAAGATAGAAGATTGTTAATGCACACTGATTTTGACTACGGATAACTCCCTATACCCGATCAAGATACAGGGTTCACCACGAGTGTGACCGGCAGACAAGGGATGTTTACTCCTACGCACCTGATCCTACCTCTGGTGTGTCCAGGGGTCCATGTTTGCCCTACTCTCTATTTTGTATTGCTTATAGGACTTATGAAATTGATCACTGTTCGTTATCTTCACCTTTCATGATTCAGTTCGTCATGTTTTCAAATATTATAAACATTAGTAGATGGATATACTGACCAGTGATTAAAACAGGAAAAGGGAGGTCTAATGCTGAACTAGGGGTATTGAATCCATCATTGATAACCTAGACTCTTCGGACCTTCCATAACACAGAAACCATGTTGTGTAGTATATATACTCTGCTGTCGAATGGTTGCCTGTGTACGGTTTCCGAGTATTTGCATACTATAATGATATCCTTTCCATATTCTGGTGTGTTTTTTCTATAATTAACGATGGGGATTACCTTGCTGTTGTGTGAATAATACGTTTGAAATGTTATTTACCAGAGCGAGTATTTGATAAGTCACTGAAATTTAATGCATTGCATATAATTTTCTAATTTGATCTTCACACCAAGTGTTTTATTTATAAACACATGAAAAGATGAATTAAATCTACCGAAGTAATGGAACTAGTGTAATCAAAATACGGTTGAATTTCTTTTCTGTTGTTGTTTTCCCCCTTTTTTATTTTAATGCATTATCATATGCATGCTCCATACATCAATAACTGCTCTCTTTCATAATACAAAAAAATATAGCGTTTCAGATAAGAAATTCAAAAATGAAAATATAATAAATATGAATTTTTTTTTTGCAAAAGAAAATAGTGAAATTAGCAATAAACCTACAAAATCAAGTTAAAAGCAGTACAGTGTGTATCGCAAGGGGGATAATGCAGTAATTCAGAAGATTGCAATATACGGCTCGCAGTTGTGGAATAAATTGCTAGAATTTCGTTTTGAATTTTAACCAACAGTAGTGATTTTAATCTGCACATCTCAGAAATTAATTTCACCCAGTCCATCAAACTGAACTATAATTATCCTCGCTACATCTCATTCATCGTGTCCAATTTTATATTACATATGTACATGTAAAATGAGTATATGTATAACTGTTGCATTATGTATATATTCTATACGTGTCTGTAGATCACTACTGTCCATAAATCCGTTTTGTAAACCGATTTTGCTATCCATTATAGATAGAGGGTACTTTTATTATTTTTGTCACTAACAACGCATCCTTTTAAGTTTTTAAGTTGAGGTGAAAATATAACTGCATGTACCTATGAACGGTGTCTTTTAAATTGATATAATAATTGAATGAAGGTCTATCCATCCATTTCTATGTAGTCTTTGTTTCTTGACATGTCTTTCGTTTTCAAAATATCATGATCGTAATCATCATATAAACATTTCAGTGTCTAATTTCAAATATTTTAATTTTTAGTTGGAAGTGCTGGTGATCAAAAGAGGAAAAGGAAAGTTCTGAAATAGGGGTATCGTGATAGCAACCCTGTCAGTATCTTTGACGAATGAATCTACTAGTATACCGTATAGCGGGTTTATTCCGCGGGTCTAAAACTTGGCGATTTGCTGGCTGAAAGGTATGCTAACAATTTTGACGGAATGAATTTGGACGGACAGGGAAGAGTTGTCTCTCTTTCAAATACTGAAGTCGCCATTAGGTGCATATCAATCTCTCATACAGAGTTGTCGATCCTTACAGTGCTCACAATATGTGAGCACTGTAAGGATCGACAACTCTGTATGAGAGATTGGGTGCATATTTGGCGATTGAAATTTTGGCGGAAAGCCATCTAACCACTAAAATAAACTAAATTTATAACCCCGCGGAAATATGGAGCGCCAAATTAACACAAACTCAAATAATTGAAGATATCTTCAATTATTTGAAGATATCATCAATTCAATTATTGCTCTCTTTAATTGAATTAATGCACGCATTAAATCAACTATTGCTCTCACCAAATGAATTAATGCGCGCTTCAATTCAATTATTGCTCTCTTCAATTCAATTGATGCGCGCATTAATTCAATTAATGAGAGCAATAATAGATTTGATGCGCGCATTAATTCAATTATTGCTGTCTTCAATTCATTTGATGAGAGCATCAATTTAGTAGAAATATTGCTCGCAATAATTAATTTAGAGCTCGGTATAAATAATTTGATGATCTCTTTAATTCAATTGAAGATATCTTTAAATCATTTACAATGCCTTTGTATAAGGAATTAATGCGCGCATCAATTCTTTTAAAGAGAGCAACAATTCAATTAAAGAGATCATTAATTCAATTGTGGATATGTTGAATTGAAGATATCTTTAATTATATAGTTGCTCTCTCTAAAAGAATTAGTGCTCTCTTCAAATGAATTAAAGATATCATTAATTCAATTGAAGAGAGCAATAATTGAATTAATGCGCGCATCAAATCAATTATTGCTCTTATCAAATGAATTAATGCGCGCATCAATTCATTTATTGCTCTCGTCAATTGATTTAATGCGCGCATTATATCAATTATTGCTCTCTTCAATTGAATTGTAGCGCGTATCAATTCAATTGTTGATATCATTAATTCGTTTGAAGAGATCATTAATTCAATTAAAGCGCGCATCAATTCAGCTGAAGAATTAATGCTATCATCAATTCAATTAATGCGCGCAATAATTCAGAATTGAAGATATCATTAATTATTTGAAGAGATCTTTAATTAAATTGTTGCGCGCATCAAATGAATTGATGATATCTTCAAATAATTGAAGATATCTTCAATCATTTGAGTTTATGTTAATTTGGCGCTCCATACGGAAAAAACCCGCTATTCGGTATTATAATTTCATCCAAACAATGTTTTTGTATGAAATGAAATAAAGGAGTATTAGAATGACATTCTGTGATTTTATGAATCGAGTCTTTTTATCATTTAAGATATCAATGAATTGCAATCAGACGAATAAAGATACAGGATGGTTGATGTAAGATTCAGGTTATCATGTTTTCAAATATTTTGAATATCAGTAGATGGATATACTGGTCAGTAATTAAAACAACAAAAGGGAGGTCTAATGCTGAACTAGGGGTATTGAATCCATCATTGATAACCTAGACTCTTCGGACCTTCCATATCATAGACACCATGTTGTGTAGTATATATACTCTACTGTCGAGTGAAGGCCTGTGTGCGATTTCCGAGCATTTGCATACTATTCCTTCCCATATTCTGTTTTTCTATAATTAGCGATGGGAATTTCCTTTACGGTTGTGTTACTGATAAGTTTGACTGGCTATTTATAACTTATAAAACTGTTTACCACACAGTCAATACATACTGGCCAGTATGTCTTTTTTTTTTTTTATCAAAGACTACTACAAGTGTTGTATAAATCACTTAAATTATATTATTTGCATTAATTGCATAGGATTTTCTAATTTGATCTTCACACCCAAGTATTTTATTCATAAACACATTTTCCTTTTCCTTTAATAAGTGTACATCATCATATCCATGTTCCTTACATCACGGATTGCTCTCTTCCATAATACAAAAACATATTGATTCAGATAAGAATTACTACAGGTAAAAATTATAGAAATGAAAAGACACTAAATCTGGATTTTATTGCAACCAAAAAAAAAAAAAACAAAAAAAACCAACAGTGAAATTATCAGTAACACTAAGTTAATCAAAAGCTTGTATATCCCGAGGGGGGAAATGCAGTAATTCAGATCTTTTACAATTTACGGCTCCAAATTCCGGAATGAATTGCTAGAATTTCTTTTATCAAATTTTACCCATCACTAGTTATCTCGGAAATGAATTTCATCCGGACCTTCAAATTGATTACCATGCACCATTGTGATCAGTATTTGTTTTCTTATAAAAGATAATTTTCTTTCAACGAGTGTTGGATAAATCACTGAAATTATTTGCATTACATCTAAGGAATGAATTTATTATTTTTTCGTTGGATGGAGGTATTCAACGAAAAAACAACAACGGAAAACTGCATTATTGCGCTTAGCGCATGATGCAAAAGTTTTCCGTCTTTTTTTTTTCGTGGAATACCTCCATCCAACGAAAAAAAATATTCTTGGACTACATTCTGTCATTTCGAGATGGGCGTAGTAATTTGTGAATACACAACTTTATAAAAAAAAACCACACACACACACACATTAAATTCCGTTAGGCCTAATGGCGACTTCCACGAACTGTTGTAGCTGGAAGTACAGGTAATCAAATGGGCAAATGGGAATTCCAGTACTGAGATAGCTACCTCGGCAGTAAGCTATCTTCGATGAACAGTGCAGTGCATCTACAAGTTCATTACAATTACATCCAAATGTTGATGTACTTTTGATTATAAATAATGAGAAAGTGATGTGTGAGATTGTTGCTTTAGGAACTTGTCATCTCCATTTTCAAATATTTTATATTACTGACCAGTGATTAAATTTAAAACAGCAAAAGGGAGGTCTAATGTTGAGCTAGGGGTATTGAAGTAATTGATTGATAACCTAGACTCTTCGGACCTTCCATGATATCATTACCATGTTGTACAATATATATACTCGACTGTCAAGTAAAGGCCTGTGCACGATTTCCGAATATTTGCATACTAAAACTGTCTAGATATAGTTCTTGATTTTTTCTATTAATAGCGACGGGGATTTCCTTTACTGTTGTACGGTACGTCGAATTACCCAAATGGACCCAAATGGAAATCAAGTGGACCCAAATGGAAATCAAATGGACCCAAATGGAAATCTAAATGTGAATTATATATATATATTAATAATGAAATGGAAATCTAAATATTATGAGATTAATAATGAGTTTACATATGGAAATATAATTTAAATAATTTTGATTTGATGCATGAATTAATTGTATTTGAACATTTCATAATATTAGATAAAAATATATTGTATTTCAAATCAAAGTGTATATAGATAGCATACATGTATATAAAGATGAAGTTGTGAGCAATATATGTAAAATATATTGTATTTCATATCAAAGTATATATAGATATGATATATAAAAATAAATTGTGTACACTATAACTGTGAAATTGTCGTTTTTATGATTACTCCTCTAATTTTTTTCATCAAATAGAATCGCCGCGTATTTGGAGTAAATTGCATTGACCGATCAGAAATCAAACTATTGTGTTTGAGAACATAATTATATGAGACCTTTACATTTTAAAATCACTAGTTTTGACGAAGATTCTTTTCTTGTTGATTATTCTTTAAAAAGGTAAGTCTATTCTATATTACTACTTTTATGGAAAGAACATCGATTATGCGGCATAATTCTTAAGAAAATCAAAAATTGTGTTTAGAGTACGATTTAGACAATGTACGTGCAAGTTTTGCAACCTTTTTAAATATATTTAATATAGATTTTAATTTCAGTAGGCATGAGTTTGAAACAGATTCCATGTATATGTAGCATATTTCAGTTGATAAGAGACAATAATTAGTAGATTCTGAGTCGCATATGACGGGGGTAATGTATTTAACAATACAATCTATTTCTAATCCAAATTGTATTACTTTTGCAGTTTCAACAATTTCAGCATGGCTCGAAAGCAAAAAGCTGTTGTAAATAGTATACATGTATAGTAGTTCCATTCATTCTATTGTTTTTGTATACAGTGAGTTCTTCAATTTTTTAAATTTCAAATTCCAATTCAATTTAACAAATTGAAATTAATTTCTTCTTTCGAATGATAAAAAGTCCACTATAGACATATTCTGTTTTTTGCCTGTTGATAACGACTTATAACGACCCCACTGTTTGATAATTTCTTAGTATTTTTTTCTATTATTACGTAAGAAATTTTCAACAAAGCTATAAGTTTGTAAGGTGTACTTCGATAAATAACTAATTTACTTTTTTTTTTAGGTCGATATGCAAGTTAATTATATAAGGTAGCAATTATATGCACAATATTGAGTTCCATTTGACCTCCATTTGATTTCCATTTGGGTACATCGACGAACCCCTGTTGTATGAATGAGACATTTGACTACGTACGGTGGCCAATAGCGGCCGCCACTTTACACCTACATTTTGGGTGTACATAGCGTGTACATCGTTTCCCGACAACATACACTCACTACTCATGTGTAGAGTGTCATTAAAAAATTCCATACTGTACACTCTACACCAACGTTTTGTGTGTAAAGTGTCCAGAAAAAAAAAAATAAAACCATGTGCACTCTACATTATAGTTAAAGGTCGATATCGGGTTTCAAACTGGAGTTAGAGGGGGGCGCAGCCACCCCTCCCCCCCACCCTTAAAATTTTCAAATTTAAGGTAATTCGCGGTATCTTGTTTCGGAAAATGTACTAAACGATAAAAGAAGCAATAATTTCTTCCACTCCCGGAGAAATAAATGACAAAGTCCTTTGATTTCTTGAATTACTTTATTGAGAGTTAACCTAATCTTTTCTAAAAAATTATATATAAAAAAAAAAAAAGAAAAAAAAAAAACCCTTAAAATTTGGGTCATTTTATTAATTTTACCTTATCAAAATGATAGAAAATAGTACAAATGACTTAATAGGAGAAATATCAGTAAAATCCAGGAGCTTTCGGGGGTTTCGCCCCCTAGACCCCCACCAGGGCTTCGCCCTGGAGCCACTGCCTCATAAAGTGGCGCCCCCCGTAACCACAATTCTTAGATCCGCCCCTGAGTTGGGTCCACATTTCCCCTCACTTGGTATCCCTTTCGTATTTTAATTGGCTCGTAATTCACCGTAGCACTCTGTCGCATTTTAATTAGCCCGCAAATTGACCCGTAGCTTTCGCCGGAGCTTTGCTTCTCTAGAAGAATTACACGTGCTTCTAAACATGTGCTATCATGTATAAATAGAGGGTAAATAAGGGGGTGGATCTGGGAATTTGACTTAAATCATAAAATGTGCTTTTAATTTCATATGCACTATTCATGTTTATTAAAATATGGTATCATATAATATATACAAGTTAAAACACACTGCTACACCTGGTGAAAATAGAACTGCACGTGCCTATATAAACGGCGTCTGATAAACTAAGGCCCATACATCCATTTCTATATATTCTTTCTATGTTTACGTGTCTTTCGTTATTTCCATGTTTATTTACAATATCATAATCGCAATCATCATGTTAAAATTTCAGTGTCGATTTTTAAACTATTTTCAGTTGTAGCTAGAAGTGTACTGCAATCAAAAGAGTAAAATGGAAGTCAAGTGCTGAGATAGGGGTATTGTTATGGCAAACTTAATAGTTTACCTATTCTTGACGAACATCAATACATCTACAAGTATATTATACTTACATTCAAATGGTGTATTTTGAATTATAAATGAGAAAGAGGACTAAGCGATTGCTGATTGAAACCGGCGTGTCTATTTCAAATCTGTTGAAAATAAAACAGCAAAAGGGAGGTCATGTGCTGAGCTAGGGGTATTGAAGTAATTGATTGATAACCTAGACTCTTCGGACCTTCCATAACACAGAATCCATGTTGTGTAGTATATATACTCTACTGTCGAGTGAAGACCTGTGTGCGATTTCCGACTATTTGCATATTATAACTATAAATAGATATCCTTTTAATATTCTTTTTTTTCTATAAATAGCGACGGGGATTTCCATTGCTGTTGTATGAATGGAATATATGACCGATTACCATCCTCTTCACTGCCACTTACAGAAATAAACGTTGTTCCTTTCCGAAACTTATAAAATAAATCAACAAGAGTACCGCAAACGGTACATAAAACGCCCGTGAAATGCTTGCAAAGGTTTTTTTTTTTGTGCTATAATTTGTATAACTTTGCTTCAGGTAGTATCAGCTCCATTATGAGGTTGTGACAAACTTTCATATGAACAAAGGGTCTTAGCTTAAAAATCGAGATTTCCTCAAAATGGACCAAGTTCAACAACCTGTATTTTTTCAAAAATGGAAGAAAATCAAAATCCTTCTCCAGATGCACATCTTCAATACCCATACAAAAACTCCACAAAATAAGATGGTCCTCACTTGAAAACTGTGGGAGGAATTGGGCGGACAAATTATATAACCTCCAAAGAATATTAATTTCCAAATAGACTAAGTTCAACAACCTGTAATTTTCTCAAAAATTGTAGAAAATCAAAATCCATCCCACATGCACATCTTCAATACCCACACAAACACTCCACAAAATAATGCGCTCTCTTCCATTCAATTGATGCGCGCATTGATTCAATTAATGAGAGCAATAATAGATTTGATGCGCGCATTAATTAAATTATTACTCTCTTCAATTCATTTGATGATCAGGCATCAATTTAGTAGAAATATTGCTAGCAATGATTAATTTAGAGCTCGGTATAAATAATTTGATGATCTCTTTAATTCAATTGAAGATATCTTTAAATCATTTACAATGCTTAAATTATATAAGGAATTGATGCGCGCATGAGAATGACATGACTATCGAATAAGAATGATATGATTATCGAATATGAATTACATGCTTTTGAATATGAATAGCAAAATTATCGAATATGAATGACATGATTGTCGAATATAAATAACATAATTATCGAATATAAATGACATGATTATCGAATATGAATGATAAGGTTATCGAATATGAATCACATGTTTTTGAATATGAATGATAAGATTATTGAATATGAATCACATGTTTTTGAATATGAATAATAAGATTATCGAATATGAATCACGTTTTTGAATATGAATGAAAAGTTTAGAATATGAATAACAATTTATTGAATAAGAATGACATGTTTTTGAATATGAATAACACGTTTTAGAATAAGAATAACACGTTTTTGAATATGAATGATAAAATCATCGAATATGAATAACAACTTTTCTAATATGAATGATATGCTTTAGAATATAAATTACAAGTTTTCGAATATGAATAACAAGATTAATATAATAATGCAACGTTTTACATACCATAGGTAATGGTGACGTATCCATACGAGTAATAATATAGATATTAATCAATCAACCATCTTCTATCAAATTTGAAATACAAAACCAACAAACTCTTTACACTTACATACAATAATTACATATAATAAATTACTCTTAATAATTACTCAGTATTAATTAACGATTGATCAGAGACATATATTTGTCTCTGCATTTGATTACTGATATATATGATACCATAATTACAGATATAATAAAAATCCTTTTTGACGTCTCTTTCATAACTCATGATTTAGACAGAAAACGATGTGTGCTTGTTGGTATATCATATAGGTTGCTTATTTTCAAAAGCATGTAATCTTTAGTACTGGTGATTAACTAAAACAGCAAAAGGGAGGTCTAGTGCTGAGCTAGGGGTATTGAAACAATCGTGATAACCTAGACTCTTCGGACCTTCCATATCATAGTCAACCTGTTGTGCAGTATATATACTCTACTGTCTAAAGGAGAGGTGTACATGAACTTTCGAATATTTGCATAATTATAATACATACTTGTCTTTACAATTCACATTTTTCTATATATAGCAACGGGAATTTCCCGACTGTCGACGACTGTGAAATTATCTAGGTATTTATGTATTTCATATATGATTTTGCAAAAAATGAAAACAAGGGGAATTGAAACACTCACACCGATCTTTACAAGAAGTGCATTATTCATAAAAGATTTGAAAACATGAAGTCCCGTTCATCGTGCAGAATGAGGGGATGGACAGGGTGAGAGGGTGAGATTTTTTTAAAAGAGGTTTAATAGGAAGGTTCTTATACTTCTTTTTTATAACTCCTTTCGTTTTCCTTTTTCACCCCTAATCTGCATCAAACTGATCGCACCGGATATACATACTGAATGCCGTTCCCATTGCGTTTTGGCAGACTAAAGACACAATTCACAAATACAGAAATAAATCGTGTAAGCCTGTTATATTTATCATAACCGTTGCAATGCATATGGCTAGTACATTGACATGCAATATGCTTCAGTACTCAGAATGAAATGGGGGGGTGGGGGGGGGGGGGGGGGCGTGTCCACCCCCTCCACAATAGATGTATCTTTACTGGTACATGTGTTTTTTCCTTTATTTTTACCTTTAGTAAGATAAATGGGCTGGTTGCCACCTCCCTTTTATCTACTATTGAATGGTAAGAATGAAGCTTGAACTGATGAATTGAATCCTCCCCACAACTTAGGGATGAAGCGTCGCAGTTCATACCCTCATGAATGTTCAAAAAATGAAATCCATTGACTCTTTGAAACAATTAATTCTAAATATTTATTCGTTGTACAAGATATCAGTTAGATATTGTACTAGATATTGACTAGTCTTTTTGGAATTGCTAAAAAAAAAATGAACAGAAACTGTTAGAATGCACTAAGTCGTCACATGCCCCACGCTTGCTATCTAGTTAGTCCTTTAATCTTATACCCCCATCACACTAGGCCACGTTCGCACTACGACCATGTAAAAATTGATGATCGTAGTGCGATCAGGTACGTCGTAGTAAGGTCGTAGTAAGAACGTAGTAAGGTCTTTATGATCGTGGAGCAACTTTGAACATGCTCAAAACAAACGTAGTGCGGTCGTGGTCAAATTTGATCGTAGTGGAAGCGTGGTAAGGATGTACAGTAAAATATCTCTATCTCGAAGTCCGAGGGACCTCGAAAAAACTTCGAGATATCCAGGGGTTCGAGATATCCAAAATCGATCTTGGATATATTTTTGAAGGAGGATATTTGATGCTTAGTATGGGATTTGCATTATAAACAACAACCCCGTTGCCTTTTCTTATAGTTTAATACAAGTTGATAAATTAATATTGTGGAATTTCAAAGACAAACATTTCGGTGGGTTTTTTTAAAATATAATATTATGTAAACATCCAATTGAATTGACATTGTGTTTCAAAATTAAGATGATCGTGACTTTAAGATGTCCAGGCTCGACTGAGATGCAGTTATTGCATTGTAATGAAAGGAAACAAAAAAGAAAAGACATATTTAAAAAAAAACTTTTAAATGTTTATTAAATAAATTTTCGTGTTTTCTGTGTACTAGTTTTAATGATGAAGCGTGTGTTATTAAATGCATAATCGTTATTAAGAGCATTACCTTCAAGCGTACTTTGCCGATTTTGTGCGTTTATCTAACCCACATGTTAATGATAGAGCGTGTGTCATTCACAACACCATCCCTAGAATCGGGTGTTAGTTCAAAATTGGCGGTGAACTTTAGCCGTATTGTTGGAAGGCTTCACTAATCATCTAAGCTGTTGAACCATTCATCGCGACCTGGTTCTACTCGGAAAAGGCGATCGTGGATTAGCGGTCATTAATTATAATTGACGTAGCTGCGGGTGTGAATGCGTGACTTAATGATGCCAGGTATGGTAAGCAGAGCAGACAATCCAGGTAATAAACCAGGTGAATTTAGAGTATGGGACCTTGAAAATACTTCGACATAAGCGGGGTGTTCGAGATTACCGTGTTCGAAATATCAGAAGTTTTTTTAATTATTCATATAGGGAAAACGGCCGGGACCGGCGGTCGACTTCGACTCAAGCGGGGTATTCGAGATAAACCATATTCGAGATACAGATATTTTACTGTACTTAGGTCGTATTTAGATCCGCATGGTCGTAGTAGCATCGTAATGGGATCGTGGTGCAGAAGAAAACGACTGCACTGCGATTCCACTACGCTCTTTATACGACCATCCTGTTTTCACCACGTTCTCATTACGATCATCCCGTTTGCACTACGTTTTCTTCACGCTTCTGCTACGATCACGGCACGTCCATACTATGTTGTTGAAGACTGTACAAAGTTTGCATATGACCATTGCTTCTTTGGAATCATGGAAAGGCCAGACCAAGAAATATTGATGGAGATGTTGATGCATATTCAGTATATTGTTACTTAGGCGAAAGAGGAGGAGAATCGTAAGGCAGCGTAGATCTTGCTGGGTACGACCTTGGCTTTCTGTTGAAAGAAGACCTCAGTTTGGCCATTATGATCAACTGATGACTGAATTGAGGATGGAGGATCAACAGTCCTTCTTGAACTTTTTGAGGATGCCTCCAGAGATGTTTGATGAATTATTGAATAGAGTTCGGGACCCCGAATTCAGAAGAAGAATACCGCATTCAGAAAAGCTCTATAACCCGGTCTAAAACTGGCTATAACCATAAGACATTTGACATCGGGTGATCGATATTCAACAGTAGTATTGCTGGGCGATGATTTAGTGACCGTTTCACTGGCACCTCTCCCTTTCCCACCACGACCTCTTTCAGTTTTTGGCGGCATGCTTTTACAATGGAAATATTGGTACAAATGGATGACAAGAAGGTTCTGAGCTGTATTTATACTGAATCTGGATCTGATTCAGCTGTTGCAAAGCGTGGCGAGAGCGGCGCGGAAACGTGGTAGAACCGTAGTAAGATCGTGGTAGAATCGTAGTAAGATCGTGGTACAATCGTGGCAGAAGCGTAGGAAACTCGTGTTGCAGTCGTGGTGAGAGCGTAGTTAGAACGTGATGGACGTAGTGGGAGCGTAGTAAGAACTTGATGAACGTAGTGAAATCGTAGCAAGGCCGTAGTTTAATCGTAGTGGAGTCGTGATAAGAGCGTAGTGAGGACGCAGTAACATCGTGAAGACAGACAAAATTACAAATTCATGCCGTTCGCACTACGATCTCACCACGATCTAAAAAAAAAATGATAGAACGTAGTGAGATCGTGATGCAGTGTGACAGGGCCATTACAGATGTATTTTCAAACCCAATTCAGACTGGTCGTGGTGTACAGGTAGTTTACGTGCTCGTTTCCCGGGTTCAATCCCCGACAGCGGCGCATCAAACCCCAAGACATTTAAAGCGCCCGGCATTAGAAGTCGAGGAAGAAGGTCAAGACCGGATGAAATATTTCAAAACATGGGTCCTGTCTCAAAGATAGCGCTGTTAAGAATCCTCACTACTATAGCATTGGGCCATTGAGATATGTTGTACAACTGTTGACGTTTCTATGAGTCGGTTATTCTGTAGTGGGAATAGTGTAAAACAAAGAAACAATCCAGTAGAACAATATATATTATACTTTCTTGTTCAGTTGTGTCCAGTCTCTATGAGCTTGTATGGGTTTTCAAAATTTGTTTGAGGTTATCTCTCGTTCAATACAAAAGAATATTTCTCCATACATAATTATTCACATGCTGAATGATTATATTTTTGAAAATGTTTGCCCAGCAAAAAAATAGAATTAAAAGGGTTCGTTTGGGATGTCTAACTGTTGGTGTTCAGTGTCATGCATTTGCATTAAGAAAGACAAAAAATGTCTCTGTAGCATGCTGTCAGTTTCAATACACACATATAACATTATTGTCAAGTTTAAATACTTCTTTTATTATTCCTAGTGGCAACAAACACATGTATGAAATTTATAAAGTCTCTGATTTAGATAGCTGCACTCTTTAGAATGTCGGTGTAGAGCTTAATCTTAGATTTCAGAGACATGTCTATAAACTTGTCCCCGATGGTCACCGTCATGCCACCCACCAGACTGGGGTCAACCTGTAAACAACAAAATCAAAATTACCTGTCGTCACAAAAGTCCACACTTTTTATAATCCACACATGATACAAAGGTGAAAACATCGATGAAAAATTTGATTTAAGATTTCCAAGACATATTTATAAACCAATTCAACATATCAGTCATTTGAAGAATGTAATTTTTAAAAGAATATGAGTTTTCTCTAGAAGATATTGGTATATACATGTGCATTTTTAATTGTATGTGTACTAGTATTTAGTATGTATATTACATACATAACTATATACTATACATAGTAAACATAGTTATACAGCCTAAATACCTCAGTCTGTAGGTAGAGTTTTTGTCCTTTCGCTAGGAATCCCTCTAGAATGGTCTGGAGCTGTTTAGAGGTGTTTGCATCCAAGGCCTGAAACAAAAATCAGAGTTATCATCCTCAATTGTTATACACCTTCATTTTCTTTCCTATATAAAACTAATACGATTTAGAACTAACATTTTAACTGTTAAACCAATTCTCACACTCATGTCTGTTGACCGGTCAACAATTTACGAACTGTTGACCGGGCAATAGTCTGCCTTCTTTCCACTGGCTACGCAAGTCACGTGATTATCGGTCTGCTGCTTTGCTTATGCAATGGCAAGGTTCAGTGATTTAACTGATGATGAAATACAGAATTATTAGATGAAACGCTAAACAGGAATACGAAAAATGTAATGATTGATTACTAATTCAGATATTGGGTATGTTTTCTTTTAAACTAAAGTACGCAATTACACTGTCTTGTCAAAAGTTCGAAGTCAACAAACCATGTGCATCTCGTAAAACCAACCTTTAAAAAATGATGTATAACAAAACAGTTATAGACGGTGTCCTCGAACTATAGTTGTTTTGTTTGACCCTCGAACGGATCTGTTGCCCTCAGCCTACGGCTTCGGGCAATAGTTCCGTTCTCGGGTCAAACAAAACAGCTGTTGTCCTCGAACCCAGTCAATAACTGTATACTGTTTTCTTTCAATTCTCTACAACACCAATAACATAAGACTCTTCATTTAAATCAGTCATCATCCTCAACTGTTTTCTTTCAATTCTCTACAACACCAACAACATCTGTCTCTTCATTCAAAACATCATCAGGTTCAAGGTAAACATCTTGGGATGTAGGCCCCAAAACTTGTTCATAAAACGGTTTTCTAATAAAATTGGAAGTTATTTCTATCTAATTTAGATTTTACCTTTTTAACCTGGTCTATCATGGGTGAGGGTCTTGTTTTCTCATAAACCAAACATGATTTATTTTTATCGGCACAACGGGTAAACTATGTTTTAACTTATAGATCATCCCGATTATTTATCAGTCTTCAGCTGACAGACAGACGGTAAGGTTAAAAATTGGTTGTTACTTGAAATATCTATTGGACATGATGCATGTCAAGCCATGATACAATTGTTTTCCAACATTTTCAAAAGAAATTGTATTGTGTGAGAGTTTCTTAGTAAAAGGGTTTGTTTTCTCTAATTACAGTCCAACCATAAATGTAGACTTCTTGTCGGAAGAACACAAGGGCCATAACTCTGTTAAGTTTTCAAACTACACTCATGTATATAAAGTTTTTTACCTGCATATCCTCATGATATATAGATTTAATAAATTTCAATTCAAAATGTACATTATAACTGCGATAATAAGTGGATAATGTGAATTTTTTGAAATTTTCTAGGTCTAAGTGGCATAAATTTGCCAAAAACTTTTCGATCCAACCTAAATACACACTTGACCTGTGTACGCCCCTGACATATCTAAATCCTCAATTTCAACATTCAAAATGTCCATGTATAACTGAGATAATAAACAAAAACTAAATTGTTGAAAAAAATAAATTCTAAGTCCAGGGGGCAAAACTCTGTCAACAAGATTGCTAGGCACATTGCCATGCCCCCACTGCCGCAAAAAAGGTTGATGCACAAAAGTCCAATAACTCCTGTAAAATTTGTGCAATCAAAATGATGGCACAATATGATCAACTACATATTGTGACTAACAATCCTACAAAATTTCAACAAAATCTGTTGAGCGGTTTCAGAGGAGTTGCATCCCCAATATCAATTGGGACGGACACAAGTATTTCTCTGTCCCCTTCCGCGTTGTGGTGGGGTACAAAAATTGTCCAACCAGAACCAAATAAAAACTTGACCTGGATATTCTCATGATGTATCTATATACCAAATTTCAGTTGAATACGTGCATCCAGAGATAACGAATGGAAACTCATTTATGAATTATGATAGACTGATGGAAGGACATAAAAGTTCAAAACGGTACTACTATATTGGGTGATAAGATTTTGCCTACCATTTATCACTGAGTAAGGAGAGGGAACACTTAACTATTTAAAAAATAAAAACAACTTTTCATCTTTGTGCAGACTGAAATCAGAAATAGAGTGAAATTTCTATAAAGGACACTTCAACTTATAAATGCTCCTTGCTTCCACGTTGAGATGATCACACTTACTTTGGCAACAGTAACCTTGCAGATGACCTCTCCCCTATGAGCACTCATTATTTCTAAATAGAGGTTGATCACATCCGTTAGTTTTGTGAGACGTCCATTGTCGGCCATGGTGTCTGAAAAATAGTAAATGGTTTTGAGTTATACATTATATTGATATGTGGGATTGGTCAATGTTTGTTATCTTCACCTTTCATTACAGCCTTAAAACTAGATTTACAAAAAAACTAGCACATTCTAAAACACTTACCCACTAAATTTTGAGTGACTTTCGAATACCCATTCTTCTTAACAACAGATTGAAAGGCAGCTGAAATTACAATAAGTTTCCATATCAAATTCACAACAAGAAAATTTAAAAAAAATAAAATAAAAGCTCACAAAAAATCCTCTTATAGTTGTGAAAACTGTTGTGGTGGCCTAGTGGTTAGAGCGTTCGCCCCGCATGCAGAAGACAAGGGTTCGAATCCTGGCTGTGACAGACCTAAGTCATTAAAACAGGTAGTGACAGTTCCATTGCCAAACGCTCGGCATCAGGTGTGAATGTCACTGGTCCTCGAAGATGACCTTAAAAAAAACGGATGCCCAGTGTCGCAGTAGGTGTGGCACGCTAAAGAACCATCACTGCTCAAAGGTCATATTAAAGCGCCAAGCAAAGGTCTAAATTTGAAGCCCTTCACCGATCTTGGTGACATCTCCATATGAGTGAAAAATTCTCGAGCGAGACGTTAAGCAAGATACAATCAATCAATATAGTTGTGAATCTTTGATATATCACTTTCTTGTGAAGCCAAGACTTAGGAGAAAAGTGAACAATGAAAACATTCATTTCACTTATTGGTACACAATTTATATATTCTTATCACATCAGCACTTAGGCTAAAGTAAAATATATGTTTGGAACTTCTCAATTTTGATAAAGGGCCCTGCTAACAAAATCATATCATGAAATTTGAAGAATTCATCTTATTTATGTTGCTCAAATAGAGATCAAAACTGAGATAGTGCTTAAATGCAAAACCAAACAATTTGTTTATGTGTGCAAGCCTCATATTTACATTTTGATAATATTTCATGTTCTGAAAGCATCCTTATTTCAAAGTTTCAAAAAAAATTTCACTGGTCAGTCAGCATAACAACCAACAGTCATAACTGCTATATAATTGGTCAGTCTGGACATTGTGATCTCACAAGACATTCAGGGTGCAAATCCTACCTCTAAATTGTAATCATTGATTTTGGTACTACGAATATTACAGTGGAATGTAAATGTAATGAAATACATACCCTTTTTCCTTCTTGCATTTTCAGTTGGATCAGCAAAGAAATCTTTGAATTTGGTATCTTTCTCCCACAGTTGCTACAAAACATACAAAAACATATCAAATTATACATATGTTTACATTCAATGATTCATTCTCCTATCAGATAAGAATTTTGACTTCATGTGTCTTTCTTCTCACAGGTGACCTTCAAGTAATTATTGCATATAACAGTATGTACTGAACAATTACTCTTCTTCTGTCCATTCAACCTAGATTCATTATCTGCAATAAATCTAAAAAGAGAGACCTATTGGCCACATTGCTCAAATGAGCTACTGCATTTTCCCCTCGTAAAACATTAAGTCCATTAGGAACTACCTTCTTGCCGTAAGCGCCGAGCATAGGCCTAAATTTTGCAGCCCTTCACTGGCAATGGTGACATCCCCATATGAGTGAAAGATTCTCCAGAGGGACGTTAAACAATATACAATCAATCAAATTAAGATTTGTCCCGTGATCATCAGCCCGGCTTCCTACCTTGACAGACTTGAGATCCTTCTCCACGGAATCCAGTGACTTCTCCTTACTGGCAGCAGAGTAAAGCGCCGAGGCGTAGCTACCTGCCAGTCCGTACACCTGGACGGGAGTCTGTTAACAGAATCATTTAGTTATACTCTGATAAGAGAAAAAATACACCTAGATGGGAGTCTGTTATTAGAATCATTTAGTTATACTCTGATAAGAGAAAAATTACAATTAATAACAATTATAACAAGATGTGATTGTGATACACAAATGCACCCCACCCCCCAACACTGTGATGGCAACAGCCTATGGATGATTCCTAATTCCTATATAGTACATATTAAAATGTAAAGTCTAAAACTGCAGAAGGAACACTAGGCCAAAATAAAAATATTGTTTGTTTCCCCTCGCCCGACCGAGTCTGAAAATTCACACCGACCCATAAGTTTTTATTACACCATTCTGGTGAAGTTTTTTTTTTAATTTTAAGAAAAATTCAAGGTCATTTCTGGTGCAGATCAGTATTTTATAATGACAAAAATTTTCTATATCTTCTTTGGTTTCAATCCAAAATTAAAAAATAATAATACGAATACAGGAGGTGTTCTGGTCCGAAATCTAGAAATTTCGCCCCCTCCAGCTGGAGGCGGCATTCTCTGGTTGATTTCAAATACTTACAAGCCGAATTCAATTTTAAGCTCATAACTAATCAATAAAACGATTCTTCTTGTACTTACTAATATCGATTTTATGGGTTCTTTCATCACATAAACAGTCTCTTGAAAACATTTTATCAAACTGTCGAGCTTTGTTTTGAGTCACGAGACTCGTTTGCTCAAATGGCAGTGAAAATTCGGTTGACTACAATTGTTGGCTTCTGTTTAATATCGAATTTTGGATTGATATTTTCTTTTAATCGATATTAATAAGTACAAGAATCATGATTGTTTTATTGATTAGTTACAAGTGAGTTTAACATTGAATTCGGCTCGCAATTCGGACTAGTGATCTGCAAGATCGAGATGGAGAAATGTTGTCTATACGAGGAGCGCGGAAACAAGAGAATTCGGGGCAATCCAGTGTGCAAGTTGTGTTCTTCAGCAGGGGAAAGTGTTGATATTTCGGACGGATGCGATATTTTTGACAGTCAATCAGAAGCATTCTCAATTTAACTTATTTCTGAACTAATGCTATATTTACAAACTGGAAAACACCTAATTATATGCACATGTGTAACTCAGCTCTGATTGGTTGATGTCAGCATCCATTTTGTTTGATCGGCAAAATCAAGTCTCGTTGAAACGTTTTCTGGTAAACTAGATCTACCGATATCATTTAAAAATATAATCAAAATCACTATCATATATAAATTAAGATAATGTGCAAAAAACAAAAGCATAATATGTCAGTGAACCATAAATAAAAGACAGCAACCGAGTTTACCAATTTTATAACACCATGTGTCCAAAACTAACACCATTGTCCATAGTTGCAACATTCTCCCTAACTTTATTTAAGTGTTAGTATGTGGTATAAATAGCAGAGAAAATTCTGATGAAACCCAATGTTCGTCGAATCAACCAATATGTATACATGTAGTCCAATGCCTAAGTTTAGTGGTTAGATAATGAGCATTTCCAAAATACATGAAGTACTGTCCGAAATATCGACACCTTCCCTAATTGCAAAACGTGGCAATCAAAGCAGAATTTACGCGAGAACTGACTTTACGAGTTTGATGAGGAAACATGGATGATGTGCTTCACGACGTTTGGTATCGGGCATTGTTAATGGTTATGGGAATTTCATAATAAATAAAATTCTGCTAGCTAAAAAAAAAAAAACTTTTTACCTACCTACCGACCTTCCTCTGAAATTTAGGGTCGGGAGAGGGGAAACAAACATATTTTTAAATGTGGCCCTATATGACTATAATGGACCCATAAAATCAGGACCCTGGGCTTGTAACATTCTAATGCAATTTTGGTACATCCCTTTTGCCTTTTTATACAGTATCAGCAAAATTAAAGAAGAAGTCTTTCAAATTGACAAAGACAATAATCACTATGATAATTTTGGTTCCACCCTGGTACCAAAGTTGAAGCCCTTACCCCTGTGATCATGAAATTTAATATTTTAGTTACCTGCTCCTCCTAAACATCCATCTAGTTCAATTTAGTATCAATAGCATTAAAGAACATGTCATTTCAATTCATTGTTTTACATATAAACGCTATATGACAAGTTTGGTCCACCCTGAAGTCAGAACCTCTTAGACTACACCAGGGTCGGGGATCATGAAATTTAAAATTTTAGTAGTAAGCCTTCCTACTCTGCATGACTATGAAATATATATGGTTGTAGAGAAATTGATTTTTAGTTTTTGCTCTGCCTCTTAAGCCCTGGCAAGCTTTTTGTACCCCCCCCCCCCCCGACCCTAAAACATACATTTGATACATCTATGATCTTGTACAGAAGCATGTGCCTACATATAGGGTCACTACTTCCTTATTGAACATGTATACTGTTCATCGGTTTTATTTCCTAAGACCTTTACATAACATCAAATTTGATGATTTTATTCATTGTTCAACCGACAACCATGCTTTCGAAAGCTGTCATTTTAATTGCTGAACATATAAAAAGTGAAATTGGTTAGATTAACAATAGGGCAATATGTTCCCAGATTACATTTTAAAGGTAAGAATTCATCAGAGAAAACTTTATATGGTCAAGAGTATAAATCAAGGTTGGTCAAAATATCATTTTTATGCATTCTGAGTTTCTTCAGAAAATATTGTGCACAATAGGGCTAAATAGTTTAAAACAGAGAACCCTCTTTTCCCTATAATGCTCATCATAATATTAGCACTGTACATATGAAAATATAATAATGGACTAGGTCCAATGCATTGATTTAACTCAAAATTAAACATGTTACAGGGATTTATCTAGGTGGTTTTTACTACCGGTAAAAGGTACCTTTCCCCCTTGGCAACAAATGGATATTTCCCCTTCCACAGATAAAAAATCCCCTTCATTTGTAGAAACTTCACCAAATTGTATAAGAATTTTCAACAAAAATAATTTTTTTTTTATATTCTAAGTCATTTTCTATAATTGTCAGACTTACAATATAGATAAAATGAGTAATCAATCACTTTATATGGCGGTTATAATCTGTGGATATTATATTCCATGAATGTCCCCCATCTCCTGGAAGTTCATGACTACATTTTCAAAAATTCCCCTTAAATATAAAATGGGTAGTAACAACTAAATGCCGGATAAAACCCTGTGTTAAATGTAATCTAAAAAATCTTAGTTTCCAAAGGAACGTTCTATTCTGTTGTGTGCAAACTCATAGACTACTAGCATTATATACATAGCTGTATACAGTCACTATACTGAATAAGTACACCACCTGGACAAGTTTGTTGCATCTTGCTGTGGTACTGAAGCTTCTTGCCTATAAGAAGAAAAATAATACACATCACAATAATAAAAACTTATATAGCATGTATATAGTGCCTTATCTTAAACTCTGAAGCACTTTACACAAGTACAGCAAATAACATAATAAAACAGAATTAAGAAAACTTAAATTATCTATATAAAAGAGTCAGAGTCCTAAATTCAATTACTGAAATAAAACCATAATTAAAATTTATATATATATATCTGACTGATGTCAAGGAAAGGCTTTTTTCAAAAAGATGGGTCTTGAGTTGTATTTTAAAAGCATAGAGATTTTTCTCAACTTCACTGAAAGTTCATTCCAATGATGTCAAATCTATGGTCACCGAACATTTTCGATCGGAGTCAGGGCACAATCAACTGGTATGACGAGACGAAGTGAAGTGACCTCACAGGATGAGGTCTGTATTCACAGACTAGTTCAGATAGATAGCCCAGTACTAGACCAAGAAGTGATTTGGAAACATATACCAAAAGTTTGTATTGCACTCTATGTCTGACAGGAAGCCAGTGTAGTTCGAAAAGGATTGGCTGAATATGTTTATGCTTGCCTGTCCGGGTAATAAGTCGAGCGGCGGTGTTTTGCACCTTTGAAATTTGTTGATGAATGTGTTATTGATGTTATATAAGAGCGCATTTCGATAATCCAGTCGCAATGTCACCAGAGTGAACAAGTGTTTTACATATCAGGAAATGTCGAATGTGTCCTATTTAACGAATATGTGCATAGCATGTCCTTGAAGCTGATCAAGTTGCATTGCTTTCCAAAGCTGGGGATTTGGTCGAAAAATGCACCAAGGTTTCTAATGTTCAGAATACTTTGAAATAAGAATAATTTTATCTCCAAATGTGAATAATGTTATCTCCAAATGATAGGCTGAGACTCCTCATTTGATTATAGCATGTTGCTCAACATCCACAATTTTATTTAGCTTGAACAAAATTTTAAGGTTGATGACACATTCAGTCAGTTCTCTATTGGCTCTATTATTGGCATATACCTGGTACTCCATACCATGTCGTAAACAAATTTCAATGAACAGGCAGGAAAAGATACAGTATCGTAGATTTTTAGCCCGAACACCAAGCCTTGGGGTACTCTGATATCTAGTGATACTGGTTCGGAAATAATCCGAAATAGTAGAACCAATAGATAAGCGTTGCGTCTTTGGCTCATTTATGATAATTGATTTAATCCTCAATAGGGCTTTCGCCCCTTCTAGCGGAGAAAATTCGAGCTATGGTTTTTTTCAAGTAGTGAATGCTTCTCTTTACATAGTATTCCAGAAATTGTTTTAAAACAAATGATAAGTTACTCGTCATGTTAGTTAAACCAACCACATTTCCAACTTCACATAACACAGTACCGGTTGTCGGGTTGACAATGAGATAGAGGTCAAATTAGAAATCTATAGTTTCGTTTACAAAGCATAAACAATAGTCTTCAATAAATGAATTGTTCAATTAAACTATATAAAAATTTTACTGGATTATCAATTCACTTTTTAGAGGCATATTATAGAATATTTCAATCAATTAAAAAACTTACCAAGATCCCAAGTCCCGAAGTGGCCATTTTGACCGCTGATGTATGATCACTTGAACGCTTAATCCAAACCGTAATTTTGACAAGTCGTACCTCAACACTTTATTCCTTCTAACCATCAGATAATGTATTCGTACATTTTGGTCTACTCTGAACAAAACATCTTAATTTTGAAACGCATCTATATTAAGAGAAGAGGAAGAGATTATGTAAATCAATTTTTTTATCGACAAGTGCACGAAT
The DNA here is from genome assembly GCF_947568905.1 of Ostrea edulis. Taxonomy (NCBI): domain Eukaryota; kingdom Metazoa; phylum Mollusca; class Bivalvia; order Ostreida; family Ostreidae; genus Ostrea; species Ostrea edulis. Next base: position 38,475,523 of record NC_079166.1, on the reverse strand, counting down.
GTTATTACGCACGACTTGTGAAATCAAGCATAAATTTGACATCGAATAGTACTGAAAGTCAAGGAAAGCAAAATACACATGTTTCTGAAAAAATAGAGATATGCCGTCCTATGAGATGTCTATTATTGCAAAAGCACTTGCTAAGGTAATCGCATATACACCTGTAACATGTAAATTATTGGGAATTATTTAATTCATTATCCATTGCATTTTAATCATTACATCTGTCATTTTCATCATTATCATAATTATGATTGTGTTTATATTGGTCCAGCATAATCTCTTTATCTTTATTAAGCTATATCAGCTTTATAAAGCTATTTGAAATAGCTTGATTAAGCTAGTTTGGATTGAATTCAGAGTTCTTGAATTTTTTTTTTTTTTGAAGTGTCAGACATTTGGTCTGACATTGTTAGAAATAGTGTCAGTCCAAACAAAATTTTGTCAGTCCAGAAAAAAATGCATCGCTTTTGAGGTTTTTATGAATTTTATTTATAATCAACTAATTGTAATCAATCTCCATCTCAGCTATATTTCATAAATTCTCCTTTCATACTCCTTCTCATCTTGCTCACTCGGAATCTTCCTCACTTTCACTATCTGAACTACTTTCTTGCACTACATCTCAATGAGAAGTTCTCTCTCATTCTGCACTTCTCTCTCACCCTCCACTTTTCTCTCTATCCTGTCTATTCCTCTCAACTTCTTTCTCTACAATCATTGTAACTACTCTTTCTCTCACTTTGGTCTGAGTGAAATTGGTCTTGAAATCGAGTTTGAGCAGATGGTGTCATCTAACAGTAGTTATAACCGCATCAAACAAAAGCCATTGTCTCGCAGCTTGCCAGGCGGATTGAAACAATCGATTTCGTTTTTCCTTGTAGTATCTCACAACACATTCCTTACATTTACGTTTCAATGCCTTGCCGGATTTAACATTGGTTTGAAAATTCATGGGCCACATGCTTTCCCCGGTAAAAAGCGGTCTTCGATCCTGATCTTTTATCAGCCACCAGGACCGACAATTAAGTAACTTGTGTCGTACATTTACTACTTTTATCAGATAATCCGATATTACCGACACTTTTCAAGAACTCTGGGAATTTCTTAAGTGCATTGCGCATAGCCAAAAATGTTTATACTTTGAACTACCCACAAGGCTTCAACACTGTTTTACGGTACCGGTAGGGAACACAACTTTCCATTATAGCTAGATCATCTCGCTCAAACGCGATTATCCCTCTTTAGCGAGATTAAATATATCTAATACATCCGAGAAAAAAATACCTGAAGAGTACATATATTCGTGTTTAACACGAAAAAGAAGAAAAAGTGCTAAGATGTCAGATACAAGTGCAAATATACCAGAACAAAAGAACTTCCTTTACGATTTGCATTGGATTTCAGCCTCCTTCTCTCTTATGCAGCAACATTGATATAAAATTTGTTGACTGTGGTATCAGTTTTATAGAGCCAATTCATGCCATGTTGAGTATGTGTTGCACTTATTCAGCATTGCACGGAATTTGTCATTATTTTCAATCAAAACAACAAATATCCTGTTTATGGTCATGTTTATTTTCTCGATAAAGAGGGATAATTGTGTTTTAGCAAGAGGAAGATCTCGCTATGGGGGGAGTGTTCCCAACCAGTTTTAACTGGAGTTCATAACAATACTGCATTGTTTTAAGAATTTTCATGAAAGGGGATTTTTTTTGTATTTTTAGCTGTCCACTACCCTGTGGTGTGCATTAAAGTATAGATGAGTATATTGACATTACAATGTGGAATCTGATTGCCAATCCATTGTTCTTTTAATCATCATTGACTTTTATTCTATGCTGAAGATTGAATAACCGTTAATTAACAACTTAAGAATAATCCTAAACATTGAACAAATTTGAATCAAAATTCTTTCCAAGGGACATAGTTTAAGAAGTATTTTTCATTTACAATGTGTTGTATGGAGTGCAAGAATGAAATATTTTCACTCAGTGAAATTATATTTGTATGTTTTTAAAAATTGATTTGATAAAAGATTTGAAATAGCTAATACATCAAGCTATTTCATATAGCTTTCTAAAGCTATATAGATTAATAAAATTATATAGCTAAATATAGAGATTCTTGTGCTGGATCTGTATATATACTATTTTGGGGTCTATATACATGACTTAACCACATCATCACATGCATTGAATACAGGGAGGGATATGAATTCCTGACCTGTTGCCTCTCACTGTCCTGTATCTGAGTTGATTTGTATTATAATGTCAATTTATATGACCTCTCATATTCATTAATCTGAGATTCCTCTTACCCATCATGCCCATAGGGTGTAGGGACCCTTAATATTGGAAATAAAGTATATTGTATATCACTTAACATATGGATAATATGCTTGCACTTTTTAAAAAAATAGTTGACTGCTTAAAATGAAATTGTTCATGCCTGTCCACATCTTTGGTCATCATCATTGAGAATTTCACCACTAAAACTTGTACAATTGTATGAAACAAAGAGATGTCAAAAGTTTAAGCTCTTTGGCTTTCTTTAATTGTAATTTTGCAGAAATAATAGAATAAAAATCATTGGCCAGATGATTTTGCTCACCTACTGGTGAGCAGTGTTGTTTAACTCTCCAACAGTAGATCACAGATGTAAGTAAATATTTTGCAACTTGTGGCCCATTGGCCAGTGATTATTTGGTTAGGCAGTGATAATATCAGTGAGATTCTGTTACATGCAGGCTGCATCAAATGAAATGTTAAACCAATGTGATATACATGTGCTAAATGATAAAGGGTCATTCCTATGATGAAATATATATACACATAGTATCTCTGCCAATACTGCAATGTTATGAATGTCATGAATCAAAATTTGATATAAATTGAATTTTCAAAGTCATTTTAGCATATGAGTATGTGTAGGGTTAATGTTATACAAAACTGATATCATTAAATTCATTTCTTGAAGAAGAATACTACACCAGAGACATTTCATATGAATAAAAAGTGGAGGTTATGTACAACAATATTTTGAGATTGAAAGCTTTCAAATTTACAGAATTAGTTAAAAAATGCAGGTTTAGTAGAAAGTAATCTGATAAGAATTAAAACCCCTGCTGGATTTGAATCTTTGATCTACAGTTCAACAGTCAATATGCAAACCTACTGAGCTACTCGGCTAGGCAATTAAATCTAAACAAAATAGACAAATATTGCTGATATTTATATTTCCATTCAAGTTTTAAAAGTATGGCAGCCATTATGATGATGTGGTATACCTCCTTAAGGTAATTCCCCATACCCATCTCAATTCTGAAAAATCCAACAGATTTCTATTAAATTTTGCATAAATGTTGTCAAGGATATATATTGACTAGATACATTTTTTAAAAATGGTTCTTTCGGCCCCATTCTATATATAGCAATTGCTAAAAATAGATCATGTCACACAAAAATAAAGATTAGATTTATTTTGTTTGTAGACAGAAACAGTGCAGGTGCTGAAGCGAGTTTGTCAGACAATATGGAGTGGAGAAGGGGTCATCAAGCGAGTGGAGCACTTAGGAGTGAGAAACACACCCTATATAATGTCCAGCCCTGATGGACAAAAGTGGACTGAAGCAAGGTGATTCATTCACAATGTTCATTTCTAGGTGTACATGTTATGTATTCAAACAGGAAAACATTTCATGTTTATAAGAACTTTGCGATTCTTTCAATGTAACCATCGTTTCATTTCTCTTTCAATAAATCAACATACAGTGAAACTTTGTTCTACAATATTTGTACAATGTACTTAAGTTACAGTTTATGAGAAAGTGATTTTTAATTACTGTGGTTAACAAGGTACATATATATCTGATAAATGAATGGATAAAATGATTTACACTAGTGTCAATGAAAAAAATCTGTCTTTAGTCAGGCTATTTGAAAACTACCAATCTAAAGGGTTGTCCACCAAAAATTCCATTTGGACTTTTTGAAAGTGGCGGTACATTTCATTATTCAAACCGATAAATTTATTTAAATATGCATTATGCAAGAATCCAATTTAAAAAATTTAGTCTCTTGTACTTTGCTATAACTAAGGTTTACAGTATTTATGTATATACACAATCACATCATCATATATGCATATTTAATGTAAAGGTTTTTTTTTTTTATTTTGTGAGAGAGATTTGAAATTCATTTTCCTTTTCCCCACAAGTTAAATCATATTCAATAGGCATGCAGATATGTACTTATTATCAGCAGAAGTAATACAATGTGTTTTTCATCATCTGTGTTAAAATGAAAACTAAAGAATTTCAAATTCCATCTCCATATGAGTGAAAAATTCTCAAGAGGGACTTTAAACAATATACAATCAATCAAATTATCACAAGATTCATGCACACAGATTGTTTTATCTCTCTGGCAATAAAATATTCTGTCTCTTTCAGGTATGTTTTAATGGATGTGGATATGTCTATTCCAAACTCGAGAACAATAATGTCTGAAGTGAGAAAGGACTTTGATGTGATTCGCACGAACGTTGTTAGGACAGACCAGCCATTTATCAGGCCTTGTGCTACAGGCCAGCAATGTGAATTTGGCGAAATGCCAGTAGATGAAACAAAGAGAAGATTCTGGAGAAGAAACAAACTCAAGAAAACATATATGAGAACACAAAACAGAGAAAAATAAAAACAAAATTAGAAATATATATTGTCTGATATAATTTTTTTTTTTTACTGAACTCCATTGTAGTGTAAAGTTATTGAAATAACTTTTACAATTTTACTGTTTGTTGAAGATACTTATGCCGACTTCATCATTTCCAGTATTAAAGGGACTGGTTCATGTTTTTTAACAAAAATATTTTTCAGTCTTGATGCTAAACATTAAAATTACATGTATAACTCATTAATTTTACTGTTGACAGTCAAAATTTTGACCCTCTGAATGCAAGAATGAAAACAATATTTTAGCCTAAAATCTGTGTTATGTAAACAAAGACTTCAATCTTTTTATGTTTACAAACAAACCAGTGAAATGTTATTTTTGTAATTTAAAGCATCTTAATTTTGCACAGTAAAACATTTGACTGAGAGGACGCATTTTTCCTATCTAGAATACTTGATGTGTGATAGATATGATAAACTTACATCGATATCCATTTCTTTTGAAAGCTTCGTAATCTTTTGTTTACAAAACAAATAATAAACTCTCTTAAATGAGTTTCTGGGATTATGTATAACCTTAATTTTCTTGTCAAACCTATTAAACACACTAGATTTTGATAATTAAAAATGGGAGGGGGGGATGTGAGGCGGGGGGGTGGGGGTGGAGGGTAGTGAATCAGTCCCTTTAAGTCACATGGTACCTCTTTTATCAACAGTCAATGAATCAACCTTTCTGGTATGTCTTGGAAAAATAGCCATTGACACTGAACAAGACTCATTTCATATATACATTGATACATGGCTTTGGACAAAATCTGAACACCAACAAAAAAGTTGCATCTTCTATTTTAGATTAAGCTGACATGTTAAAATCTTTTTAGCTGTTCTGACCTTGTTTTTAGATATCACTGCATTTTTGGGAAAAACTAGTTTTATGTATGTTTTCATAATAGTGATTATGCAAGAAAGAGTTCCTTAGTATTTCACAATACATGAAATAGAAATATTGTAAAAATCCTTTTGGTAACCATAACGGCCCTAGATTGGATTTTCTTAGTCGGGTATCATGAGAAAGAGCGAGAACAGCAAGTACTCTGCATGTATATTTTGAGTGCAAATTTTCTCTAAAACTAGAAGACTATGCGAAGGATTAACCCCCTCCCCTCCCACACACCCTTCCCCCTCCCACTGGGACTCTATGTAGATTACATTGATCATATAATAAATACACTGTTCCCTGACATCCAGTGTAAAATGTAAACTTCAGTCCTGTAAAAAAAAAAAAAAAATCATTCACTACCGAAACAATCGTTATATGAATATCGTTAAGGATCACATAGTTTTAACAGAATAAAAAATAAGAATACTACAGTATATTTTACCCCACCTCGGCCTTACAAAATAACATTTGATGCTATAAAAATTATTCCCAGACGGGGAATCGAACCCCGGCCGCCGCGGTGAGAGCGCGGAATCCTAACCACTAGACTACCTGGGACTTGCGTGGTTTCTCGTGCTTGATCGTACAAATCAGTATCGCCTACCCGAGATCTGAGTGAGATACGGCTGCTTGTGAGTTCCGAGCGTCTGTTACAACACGGATCTATGAACAAACAGCACAGTTATAATTCGACGTCTTTACGATTTGAATCCAAAACATTTTTTTTTCCTTTTCAGGGAAATGAACCCATTTAGAATAATTGAGATTAGATAATGGTTTTCTTAGTTTACTGAATTTTTCACAGATAATTTTCTATAGAGTGCAATTCATATTCAACTGTATTTTGTGAACAACTTTTATTTTATTGGAATATCGTAATATCCATAATTATCTCCAATGACAAGTCTAACGGTAATCTTAATCTACGAATTAACCTTCTATTATGTATGTACATAGTTTTCCAATATAAAATTTGTTTTCAAAATATGAATATGTCAAAAGTTTTTCATACTAATATTTGATTTGATTCCAGGATTTAAACCTTTAAAAAATTGTACACATTATAAAGCCCACGAGCACAATCAAACGATATATACATGTATATGTATATCATTATGTGTAGAACTAGAAGAGAGTGAGAGAGAAATAATTTATAGTTTATGAATGTATTTTTCTTTAATTTGAAACGAAATCTACAGAAACGAAGCGAAATCCATCAAAACGAAACGGAACAGATTGTATAACCGAACACTTTCAATTAGGCCTATAATAATTAAAAATGGTATATCATGCCAGGGCTGTGAAAATTATCACATACATGTATAAATAAAATTTGCCTCCCCTTTGATGGAGGCTTTCGGATTGACTGATAAAAAGTTGGAAAGGGGATGTGGGGTGTGAGTAAGCACAAAGTACATGTCCGAAGTTGATTAAATCATAAATACCATGTGCAATTAATTTCGTATCCAGAAATTTCAGAACGGATGGTTACAGTCTCACAGGTTGGAGGTCCGGGGAAATCCGCCTTTGGGCATAAATACATGTCTTCCCGTTTTCTTTGTAATTTCTACTTCCCTTGTTCTTAAATTAAGCCTTTTGATTTTACAAAATGCTGTCATCCTCCTGATATCATTGCATAGAAATATTTTCCGTTTTCAATTCCCTGTTTTAGCAACACCCCAAATATATAGAGTTATCTTTAGACTTACTGCATATCAATAATAATTTTGAATAATACATGTACACATATATATCTTGCCGAATTGCATATTTTTTTCCATTATTGAAAGTACTCGCACCTCAGCAGTTAGAGATTGTTTAAGAAGTTAAACGTCTTCCTGCTTTCAACTTTCTCAGACACCCGCTTCTTCAAACAATGTTTGATGCTAACCGATGGACCGCTTGAAAATGTATCAGTCAAGCCGAAAGACCACATCAACAAGGAAGAGAATTTCATTTATATGTGCATGGTAACTTTCACAGGGACCTGGGATACCATTTTTTATTATCATGATTACACAGTTCGGTTCTTCAATCTGTTTCGTTTCGGTAGGTTTCGTTTCGGCAGATTTCGTTTCGTTTCGCAGTTTACAGGTACCCTAGTAACTGCAGCATTCCATGTTTTGAATATTCATTTAACATTGAACTATTGTAAGTTATTTTTACAGCAAGCTTCTATAACCCAACTCTCTGCTCACCGAAGCTCGTTTTTGCCGTCATCTGATACAGCATCTTCACAAGTCAAGGGTTATTGATTCGTTACCTCGCACTAACCCTTGACATCAGTGACTATCAAAACGTTGGGCTAGTTCTGATTGTTTCCACAAAAGAGTGGGAACCAATGAGAATGCGGTTCTACATTTATTTATAACAACGCGAAGCGAGAGATTCAAATAAAACACGTGTATTGATACCTACAATTATGGCTATTTCAATCGTTTAAGCAATATTGTCTTAAGCTAAAAGGTTTCCAAACTTGATCTACTATCAATAAACGTAATTCGTGGTGTAAATATTACAATTGCGCATGTTTATCAATACAGCAGTATCAGATCGCGTCATTTGTATCCATGTACACTATAACAAGATGCAGTGATTTCATTGGATGTTAAATTTATAGTGGAGTGTACAATGGTCTAATCAGCCCGACTTTTTTTTAAAGCGACTGATGTCAAGGGTTAGTGCGACGTGACGAAGCAATAACCCTTGACTTGTGAAGATGCTGATACAGATATTATACAAAAAACACGCAAGAGTTAATGTCATTTAGCATATGTAAACACACATAATTGGACAATTTTCAGAGTTTAATCGACTGTTGGAAATACACAATATCATGCATTGTAAACATTGGAATTACCAGTAACAAATGTCTTTTGGAATTCCCATGGTCATGGTTTGTGTTCCTTTGTTAGTTGATCTGGTTTTATATTCACATGAAGCAGAATTTATTCAGAAACTTCTACGTTAGAAGAAAAAATCTCTTAAAAGACGCAACAGAGTCCTCCACTTTTGCTTCATACTTAGATATTTTATTGAAAGTAAATATCAATGGCAAACGGACAACTCAACTTTATGACTAACGGGATTATTTCAGCTTCTCCATCGTCAACTTCCCATATTTATGTAGTAATATTCCATTATCACCTGCATATGTTGTTTCTATTTCTCAACTGATTCGATACACAAGAGCTTGTTCTGCGTATGGTCAGTTTTGAAATGGAGGCAAGCTACTGACAAACAAATCGTGTGGTACAGGGGTTTTAACAGCCTCGTTTTAAGTCAGCATGAAAGGTGAATATAACGAACAGTGATCAATCTCATAACTCCTATTTAAGCAAAAATAGATAGTTGGGCAAACACGGACCCCTGGACACACCAGAGATGGGATCAGGTGCCTAGGAGGAGTAAGCATCGCAAATTCTATGGTGGTTATAACGATCTAGTTGCCAATACAACCTATCATAGGGCCAAATGCTGTTTGACGTATTTCATACCGATTGTTAGACCGTTCGCGGCACATTGATTTTGACTACGGATAACTCCGTTTACCTTATCAAGATATAAGTGTAATCGGTCGATAGGGGATGCTTACTCCTCCTAGACACCTGATCCCATCTCTGGTGTGTCCAGGGGTCCTTGTTTGCCCAACTATCTCTTTTGTATTGCTTATGGGATTCATGAGATTGATTACTGTACGTTATCTTCACCTTTCATGACGAAAGAAATCTTCAACAGAAGATTCTGGGGGATATCAGCTGATACAATTGTACATCAGAGTACCTGCAAAGCCGGATGACTGAAATCTAATTTCTCATCAAGACGACAAAATCTCGAAAATATAAATGCTACATAATTACAAATCAGTCAAAAACCATAAAAACAAATACAGCAAAACAAACTACCACAATTAGAAACATACCGCTATAAGGTAGACAAATGAAAAATTATCTGAAATCACATCTATAAGATGACAATTTAAAACTCATCTAAAATCAATATCTATAAGGTTGCATAACACCACTAAGATCAACATTGTATTATAACGATAAGTTTGCATAGCACTGGAATTTTAAAATCGGCCGTGACGCCTTAATTGTAATATCGAAAGGCCACGCTTAGATACAGAACAAGTTGTCCTTAACAAAACTGCACTACGTGGACCTTCTAGGCATACCCCGGTATGTGTTTTTGACAGAAAATTAATAACTTTGATTGAAACAAAAATGTTATAAAACAGATTTTTCTTATATCTTGAAACATGCAAATAGTTATTGCTAAAGCTGTAATGAATTACCCGCGTAAATTTCAAATTCACCAGGGGACACAATCTGGTCTAGACAATATCGTTCGAGTTTCGTACCTTAATCCAATGATAAAAATCTCGCAAAAAACACCTAATACAATGATATAAATATTGATGTTAACGAGCTTGAATTTCGAATATACATGAAAATGGCTGTTCTCTTCGTTTTATAAACACAAAACAGCAATCAACTTGCTGAACGCCTTTGTTTTACCAAATATTCTGGAGAAGAAACGAACTCAAAAATGTCTGAGGGCACAAACTAGAGAATTTTTATTTTCATCGTCTGATATTAAATTTTGTATAGAACTCCATTGTAATTATACATGTAGTTATTAAAAATGATTAAAACTTTACTGTTTGTCATGTTGAAAATATACTTTTATCGAGTTGGTCATTTCTACATAGATGAACATCAACAAATATTAATTGCATATTCTTCTTTATTTAAGAATTACCCCCCCCCCCCCCCCCCCCTGGGACTCTGTATTGATCACAGCGATCATATAAAACAGTTTCCTGACACTGTTCCGTGATATCCAGTGTAAAATGTAAACTTCAGTCCTGTAATAAATCATATTGATTGCCGATACAATCGTTATGAATATCGTTAAGGATCAGTTAGTTATAAGAAATGAAAAGAAAGAATACTACAGTATATTTCCACCCTACCACAGTCGTAGAAAATAACATCTGATGATGTAAAAATGTTCCCAGACGGGGAATCGAACCCCGCCCGCCGCTGTGAGAGCGCGGAATCCTAACCACTAGACTACCTGGGACCTTGTTCTGTTATAGGTGATCATGTAGGATACCCTAGATGTGGGTGAGGTACGCGCACGGTTGCTGGTGGGTTCTAAAGCGTCTGTAATTAATTACAACATGGAACTATATGTATATATATATATATATATATATATATATATATATATATATATATATATACACATACAGCACTTTTATAATTCGACATATTCACGATTTAAATCCAAAACTATTTTTTTTCCTTTTCAGATAAGACAGTGAATTTAATCCTTTTAGAGTAATTGAGATAAGATATAAAAAAAAATGTGTGTGTACTGAATTTGTCATACTTAATAAGAAAGTGTAGTTCATATTCAACTGTATTTTGTGAACAACTTTTGTAGATTTCATTTCTTAGATCGTAATATCCATTAGTTCCAATGAAAAGTCTAGGGCCTAATGTGTTGGCAATCGTAATCTGCGAATTAACCTTTTATGATTATAATTCTTACTTGATTATAATATCCTTTTTCAAATGCAAAATTTGTTTTCAAATATCAATATGTCAAGCGTTTATCATACTAATTGTTTTATTTTAGGATCCGATTGAAGCCTAAAAATATTTACATGTATGCGTATCATTATAGAGAGAGCATTAAGTCTATGAATGTACACTTTATTTCTCTTTAATTTGAAATATGTTTCACAGGTGGAAATGTGACAATACATGTGTATATCATTCTCAATGTCTTGAATTGTATGCAGGTAGACTGATACTGAATCCAAAATTGTAACTTTGTTGGTTTGCAGTAACTGCAGCATTCCATGTGTTGAATATTCCTAACTGAACCTATTGTAATTCATGTTTACTGCAGCAAGCTTCTATTACCTAACTCCGCTCACTGAAGCTCGTTTTGCTCTCATCTGACATCTGCACGAAAACTGTTACTGAGATTTAAAACTGTCATTTATTACTTACCAGTAACAAATGACGAAAGAAATTTTCATCAGAATATTCTGGGGGGAAATCAACTAATACGCTTGAGCATCATAGTACATAAATGTACATGTAAAGCCGAATGACTCAAAGTCGGATTTCTCAAGACGAAAAAATCACGAAATTAATTCTTCATGATAACAAATCAAAAAGTATCAAAGCAAACCCAGAACAAAATAAGACCATCACAAAATATACTGTTACATGTATCAAAAAGTATCAAAACAAACCCAAAGCAAAATAAACCATTATAAAATATACTGCTATAAGGTGAACAAATCAAAACTTATTTGAAATCACATCTATAAGCTAAAAAACCAAAAGTCATCTATGTTTGTATCCCTAAGCAGTGATTCATTCAAATCTAATTTAGTGGTAAATTTAATTCAACGTACGACTTACCTTAAATTGGTTTCACGGCGGATGTGACCGTTCGGTAAGTGATGTGTTATTGGCACACTGATTCTGATTACGGGTTACTACGTTTACCTGAGTAAGATATAGGGCTCACGGTGGGTGTGGCCGGTTGACAGGGGGATTCTTACTCCTCCTGAGAACCTGATCCCACCTCTGGTTTATCCAGGAATCCGTGTTTGTCCAAATCTCTATTTCATATTCCTTATAGGAGTTATGAGATTGATCACCGTTCGTTAACTTCATCTTTCACTCCTCCTAGGCACTTAATCCCACCTCTATCATATCCAGGGGTATATGTTTGCCCAACTCTCTATTTTGTGTTGCTTATAGTATTTATGAGATTGATCGCTGTTCGTTATCTTCACATTTCATCTAAAATCAATCGATCTATAAGGTTGTATAGCACCACTAAAATCAGCATTATGTACGAGGTTGCATGGCACCTGGATTTTAAAATGGGAATGTCTTGTTGTAATAGTGGTAGGCTAAGCTTAAAATGCATAACAAGTTGCTGTCCTTTAGAGAAACTGCAGTAAGTGGACCATATACGTGGGTTTCTAACAGAAACTTTATATTCTTTGGTTGAAATAAAAATGCGTTGTAGAACAAGAGTTTTGTAAATCTTGAAGCATGCAAACATTTCCCTATACATGTATGCGTTATTGCTATTGTACATTCTCCTGTTTTAGATGAAGCTGGCATGTTAAGATACTTTCAGTTTTCACCTGTTTTAAAAATATCACTACATTTTTGTGAAAAATTGTGTGAGTGGGTGGGTGTATGTGTGTTTTCATAACAGTACATGTAATTATGCAACAAAGCGTTCCTTAGTATTTCAAAATACATGAAAGAGAAATATCGTAAAAGTCCATTTGGTAATCAGAACTACCCTAGATTGAATTATCTTAGCCAACGTATCACGAAAAAGAGCGAGGACAACAGGTACATGCACATGTATACTTTCTCAAAAACCGGAAAACTATGCGATTTCTTTATTCAAGGATTGACTCACCCCCCTTATACCACACATCTTCTCCCCCTCCCCTCCCACACACCCTCCCCTTCCATACACCTTCTCCTTCCATACATACCCTCCCCCTGGGATTCTATATTGATCAAAAGACTGCCCCCTGACATCCAGTGTTTTATAGTGTAAACTCCAGTCCTGTAAATCGTAATCATTACCCACACAATTGTTATGTGAATATCGTTACGAATCATGTTCATATAGCAAAATTTAAAAAATAAGAATACTACAGTATATTTTCACTGTTAACTCATGTCGCGAAAATAACATGATATTGTAAAAATGTTCCCAGACGGGGAATCGAACCCCGGCCGCCGCGGTGAGAGCGCGGAATCCTAACCACTAGACTACCTGGGACTTGCTATATCGTGCAAATCGCTATCGCTTACCCGGGATCTGAGTGAGGTATTGCTGCTGGTGAGTTCTGAGCGTCTGTAAGAAATCACAACATGGATCTAATTATACATACAGTACATTTATAATTTAACATCTTCACACTTAAAATCCAAAACATTGTTTAAATGTCTTCCTTTTCGGGTAGGACAATGAAATTAATCCTTTTCTTAGGAATAATTTAGATTAGATAATGATTTTAGTTTTCTTTGTGTACTAAATTTGTCATATTTAATTGAGAGAGAGAGAGAGAGAGAGAGAGAGAGAGAGAGAGAGAGAGACCAAACTAGAAGAATTCAAACGCTATTGAAATATTATCAAAAAGTTTTCTTTAAAAAACTGAACACATTTTCCGAAATGTTTTTTTAAAAAATATGTTAAACTATAATCATTTAAAAAAAAAAACAACCAAAAAACATTGCCTGAAATATATGTTTAAAAGAACATTTTTGTAACATTTATTTACAGTATTCTGATTTTAAGATATTTTTGAAGGATATATATGTATTTTTTATTTTACTGTTTTTATACTGTAACTATAAAATGTTTTATCATGTATTCTAATAATGTGATAACAATAACTAATCATAATATACATTGTAATTCATATAATTTATGTAGTGCATTGGAAATCATTAGAAACCAAAGTGGAAGTAATCCTGGGCGGAAATCCTTTATAAATCAACATATCCCTTGGCGACTTCAATGCATGTATACAATGTCCTTGAAGAAACTGGTAGATCTGGATGTCATTTGTCTCTCAATATTTTTAAGAGGCTGGTTTTGCTCTTATTTCATAAGTACTAACCCAGTTTTTAAGTGATTCTGTCAAATATTCGGAGTCCTAATTACTGTCATTATCAGTTAAATATGTCATCACTATATTCAGTGTAGCCAGACTCACGGTTAGTATGTTAATGAAGTAGTTATAACAGAATTAAAAGACAGAATACTACAGTAGATGTTCACTCCACCCCAGCCTTAGAAAATAACATCTGGTGATGTAAAAATATTCCCAGACGGGGAATCGAACCCCGGCCGCCGCGGTGAGAGCGCGGAATCCTAACGACGAGACTACCTGGGATGTTACATTAATATCGATTATCGTAGAAATCTCTATCGCCTACCCGAGATCTGAGTGATGCACGGTAAAAATGCTAGTGTGTACCGAGTGTCTGCAACATGAATATTTCGATATATAGCACTTTTACCGTACACTTTGATATCTTTACGATTTAAAAAAAAAAAAAAAAATTCTTTTCAAATAAGACAATGAAATTAATACCTTTATTAAGAATAATTGAGTTTAGATAAATGCTTTTCTTTGTGTACTGAATTTCTCATATGTAATTAATAAGTGAGTGCAATTTATATTCATATGCATTGGTGAACATCGTTTGCAGATTTCAGTTCTTGGAATATTGTTATATCCACCACTTGCAATGAAAAGTATATTGGCAATTGTAACTCTTCGAATTAACCTTCTATAATTATAATTGTCAAACTGTGTATATAGATCTATACTTGAAAATTTTCCGATGTAATTTTTTTTTTCAAAAATAAAAATGTCACAAGTTTATCATACTAATATTTATTTTCATTCCAGGATCTAAATAATCAAACGATGTACTGGTATAAGTATTATATGTGGAGAGAGAGAGAGAGAGAGAGAGAGAGAGAGAGAGAGAGAGATACCAAACTAGAAGAATTCAAACGTTATTGAAATGTTATCAAATAGTTTTCTTTAAAAAACTGGAAACATTTCCCGAAAGTATTTTTAAAAATGTGTTGCAATATAATCATTTAAAAGAAAACCCCATTGCCTGAAATAATGTTTAAAAGAACATTTTTGTAACGTTTAAAGTATTCTGATTTTAAGATGCTTTTTCAAGTATCTTTTTTTTTTTTTTTTACTGTTTTTATACTGTAACTATAAAATGTTTTATCATGTATTCTAACAATGTGATAATAATAACTAATCAGAATATAATTAATATAATTTATGTAATGCTTCGGAAATAATGGAAACCAAAGTGGAAGTAATGCATGGCGGAAATCCTTTATAAATCAACATATCCCTTGGCGACTTCAATGCATGTATATAATCTCCTTGAAGAAACTGGTAGATCTGGATGTCCTTTGTCTCTCAATCTTTTTAAGAGGCTGGCCTTGCGCTCATTTCATAAGTACTAACCCAGTTTTTAAGTGATTCTGTCAATTGTTCGGAGTCCTAATTACTGTCATCAGAAATCAGTTGCAGTTGTCTAAAAGTTAAATATGTCATCACTCTATTCAGTGTAGCCAGACTCACGGTTAATGTGTTAATCAAGTAGTTATAACAGAATTAAAAGAAAGAATACTACAGTAGATTTTCACCCTACCCCAGTCATAGAAAATAACATCTGATGCTATAAAAATATTCCCAGACGGGGAATCGAACCCCGGCCGCCGCGGTGAGAGCGCGGAATCCTAACCACTAGACTACCTGGGACTTGCTATATCGTGCAAATCGCTATCGCTTAGCCGGAATCTGAGTTAGGTATTGCTGTTGGTGAGTCATGAGCGTCTTTAATAAACCACAACATGGATCTATGTATACATACAGTACATTTATAATTCGATATCTTCACGATTGAAATCCAAAACATTGTTTAAATGTCTTCCTTTTCGGGTAAGACAATGAAATTAATCCTTTTCTTAGGAATAATTGAGATTAGATAATGATTTTAGTTTTCTTTGTGTACTAAATTTGTCATATTTAATTAAGAGAGAGAGAGAGAGAGAGAGAGAGAGAGAGAGAGAGAGAGAGAGAGTCTTTTATCCAAACAAAGTCAACACTTCATTTTATTTTTTGTAGCAATATGTTGAACTGTATCATGTTTTTGAGGAAGGTTCACATAGTTGTACATCAGATCACCTTCCTGTTTTCATGGTTCTAGACTTCGATGTTGAAAACCGAATTGCAGATAATCATTTTCAATATTTACCGGTTTGGCATAAGGCTGATTCCTGTAAAATCAGAGAGCATGAAAGTTTTGTTTCTAAAGATTCTGTTGCATTATTAGAAAGAAATCTTGAGTGTGTAAATGATACTGATGATTTTTGTTCACATCTTAGCTGTCTGTTGCATGATGCTGCATCCCAATACATCCCTGTATCGAAGTACAAGCCATATTTAAAACCGGAATGGACGCCAAAAGTGAAACAACTACATAATACAGAACGACAAAAACGCAACATTTGGTTAAGTGAGGGTCGACCTCGCGGCATGTGTCATGAATCTTACAGAAATTATACGCGAGCAAAACGTAATTTTCGTAATGAATTGCAATCAGCAATTTTCACCCTACCCCAGTCATAGAAAATAACATCTGATGCTATAAAAATATTCCCAGACGGGGAATCGAACCCCGGCCGCCGCGGTGAGAGCGCGGAATCCTAACCACTAGACTACCTGGGACTTGCTATATCGTGCAAATCGCTATCGCTTACCCGGGATCTGAGTGAGGTATTGCTGTTGGTGAGTCATGAGCGTCTGTAATAAACCACAACATGGATCTATGTATACATACAGTACATTTATAATTCAACATCCTCACGATCGAAATCCAAAACATTGTTTAAATGTCTTCCTTTTCGGGTAAGACAATGAAATTAATCCTTTTCTTAGGAATAATTGAGATTAGATAATGATTTTAGTTTTCTTTGTGTACTAAATTTGTCATATTTAATTGAGAGAGAGAGAGAGAGAGAGAGAGAGAGAGAGAGAGATCAAACTAGAAGAATTCAAACGTTAATGAAATATTATCAAAAAGTTCTCTTTAAAAAACTGAAAAAAATTTCCGAAATGTTTTTTAAAAAATATGTTAAAATATAATCATTTTCAAAAAAAAAAAAAAACCAAAAAAACATTGCCTGAAATATGTTTGAAAGAACATTTTTGTAACGTTTATCTAAAGTATTCTGATTTTAAGATGTTTTTGAAGGATATATATGTATTTTTTATTTTACTGTTTTTATACTGTAAAATGTTTTATCATGTATTCTAATAATGTGATAACAATAACTAATCATAATATACATTGTAATTCATATAATTTATGTAGTGCATTGCAAATCATTAGAAACCAAAGTGGAAGTAATCCATGGCGGAAATCCTTTATAAATCAACATATCCCTTGGCGACTTCAATGCATGTATACAATGTCCTTGAAGAAACTGGTAGATCTGGATGTCATTTGTCTTTCAATATCTTTAAAGGGTTTTTACCACGATTTTTATTGTTTGTAAATTTATATGAAAATATGGCGTTTTGAATCGTGCTATTATTATTTTTTCGATATAAAGCGTGCTTTAGTGATTATTTTGTGTCGAAAGTGCAAAAAGCCAGGGGCGCGTTTTACAAAGGAGCTTACGACTTACGACAAACTTTACATACTGGAATTTTCTGGTTTATTGTAAGGTCATTCACTCCAAATGCAAAATTTTCTTTAAATTGTTGAAAATTAAGCCTCAGAAAAGTTTTACTTCATTCACTTAAAGTAATAACTGTGTAATACAATTTAAGACTTGCGACTTTGCCGTAAGTTGTTTTGTAAAACGGGCCCCAGATATGCATATTCTCGTAAGAGATTTTCGCGCCATTAGTATGTGACGTCATACGTGCCTATCGCGGTGAAGCGAACAAGTATGAAAACAAATTGTGAACAGCACATACAGCAGGCTATTGATACAAAATGGAAAGATTCAACAGTTACAAGTCCCATTATATTGCGTTGTACAGTATATACATGTAGTTGTAATAATCAGCACAAAAAAGACGATTTTCTTTACTTTTACCAACGAGGCAAGTCGGAGAAATTTTGTGAGCTTAGAACTAAATTTAGAAATACTTCAACCCAACAGAAAACCATTTTCAATGACGAACTTACATATTGCATTCTAACCCATTTTAATAATTCATGATATCGACATTTACAGGGGCGTAGCTAGGACTGTTTCAATGTGTAGGCACGAAAGATGAAACTGAAGGTTTCACCGAGGCGCGAAGCGCCGAGGGGGTAGGTACAGGGTAGGTGCAGAGTAGGTGCAGGAGGGGTGGCCCCCTCTCGCTGGGGGGTGGGGGTCGCGGGTCACCTCCGAGAATTTTTTCAAATATTAGGACTCATTTGCACTACGCCGGGCATCAAAATGATTGCAATGGACATTAAATATTGAGAAAAAATTAAACTGTCAAGTTCGAGAGCGAGTCATTGTGATCATCAAAGTTTAGAAACATATAACCATTATGTACAATACATTATAAAAAGAAAAGGTCCTACGGAATGATAATTTCATATCCAATTTCAAATACTAGAACAACTTATATTTTGCAAACATTTATGGACAAAAATGTGTTTTGAAAATAAAGAAAAAAATGTGTAGGCACATGCCTACTTGAGCCTAACGAAGCTACGTTTCTGTTTACAAATTAATAGGCTCGTTGTCCTTCAGACTGGACATAATCAGAGACTGCCTTCAGTTTGAGAACTCTTATAGCCTACCAGGTATTGAGGCAATCAGTGAAGTCGCCGCGGGTCTGGCAACCACAACTATTTCTGTGTAGCATACACTTTTTATGTATATGCACCTTTGATTACATATACAACGATATATTGTCCCCCCCCCCCCCCCCCCCCCCTGCGCGCTTGAAGTTTTGAGTATTGACACCATGTACGAAATGACTACACGGTCTATCAGACTATCTTTACCCCCCCCCCCCCCCCCCCCCCCGATTAAAATAGTAAGAAAATGAAAAAGTCGAAAAAATGCCATTTAATAATCGTCAAAAATGCCGAAATACGGCGGCTTTATATATTTTTTTTAAAAAGACGATGCGTGCCAACGTAGTGAAAAAAAATTGCAACAATATAATGAATGACAGCCCCCCCCCCCCCCCCCCTATATTTTTGTAAGTAATGAGGGATGATTATAAGGTAAAGGTTACGACTATTGGCCCCAGGTCTCCCCCCCCCCTTCTCTCTCTCCCGCCCTCTTAAACACACACTATAGATTTAAGAAGTCGATAGATTTTCATCAGATTGGTAATTTTAAAATCTGCCCCCCCCCCCCCTTTTTGAAAAATAAGATTATAAATTAAATCGATATCGGTAAGTCGACTGTTTCCTTCGACACATTGTAGGTCAATGCATTAATTAATAGCAAATCTTCTCTACCTTCTCCAGTGTAAGGGTTAGAGAAGAACTGATTTTAATTAGATCAGCATTGGCTAGTTACGCATGTTACACTCTACATATACAGACATCTAATGCTTTAAAAATATTATGATCTACAAGGGAACTCAGTCAAAATGTTTGCAAACGAATTGTGTTATTCAGGTATTTACCAGAAGTTGAAAACGTTCCATCCTTTCTGTGAGCAGGATTTCCGTCCGAGTGGTCAATGCCGATGTAGTATTAGGCTGAGGGAATTTCTTGAAGATTTGGCTCAGCGGCAGGTTCAAATATGTATGGCGGAATATTAAATACTAACGGGATGTCATCGATGTCGGAACATTAACTATCCATTCTGTATAATTTATGACTTTCAATAGAATCTATTCACACACACATACATAGCTGCTGCAGCACATTGACGGCAGGGTCTATAAGCCCGTGAACTGATACAATCGGAAGTTCCGTGAACTCAAACACACACAAATTGCATACGTCATACAATTTACTTTCGTTTTTACTAAAGGTCTAGTATTAACTCGTACCCGAGATGCATATTAAAAATCTTTTGTAAGTGGAGGTACAGAATCAACACTAATAAAGATTTGATTGAGTTCACTGGGTTCTAATTAGGATGTGATTGAGTTCATGGGCTTCTAATTAGGATGTGATCCAGTTCACGGGCCTGTCTCTAACACTAAATAGGATGTGATTGAGTTCACGGGCCTGACTCTAACACTAATTAGGATATGATCCAGTTCACGGGCCTGATTCTAACATTAATTAGGATGTGATTGAGTTCACGGGCCTGATTCTAACACTAATCAGGATATGATGCAGTTTACGGGCCTGATTCTAACACTAATTAAAATGTGATCCAGTTCACGGGCCTGAGTCTAACACTAATTAGCATGTGATTGAGTTCACGGGCCTGATTCTAACACTAATTAACATGTGATTGAGTTCACGGGCCTGATTCTAATACTAACTAGCATGTGATTGAGTTCACGGGCCTGCTTCTAACACTAATTAGGATATGATCCAGTTCACGGGCCTGATTCTAACATTAATTAAAATGTGATCCAGTTCACGGTCCCGATTCTAACACTAATTAGCATGTGATTGAGTTCACGGGCCTGCTTCTAACACTAATTAGGATATGATCCAGTTCACGGGCCTGATTCTAACATTAATTAAAATGTGATCCAGTTCACGGTCCCGATTCTAACACTAATTAGCATGTGATTGAGTTCACGGGCCTGCTTCTAACACTAATTAGAATATGATCCAGTTCACGGTCCTGATTCTAACACTAATCAAAATGTGATTGAGCTCACGGGCCTGATTCTAACACTAACTAGCATGTGGTTGACTTCACGGGCCTCATTCTAACACTAATTAAATGTGATTGAGTTCACGGGCCTAATTGTAACACTAAGTAAAATGTGATTGAGTTCACGGGCCTGATTCTAAAACTAATCAGGATATGATCCAGTTCACGGGATTAATTCTAACACTAATTAAAATGTGATCCAGTTCACGGGCCTGATTCTAACACTAACTAGCATGTGATTGAGTTCACGGGCCTGACTCTAACACTAATTAGGATATGATCCAGTTCACGGTCCTGATTCTAACACTAATTAAAATGTGATCCAGTTCACGGGCCTGAGTCTAACACTAATTAGCATGTGATTGAGTTCACGGGCCTAATTCTAACACTAATTAGCATGTGATTGAGTTCACGGGCCTGATTCTAATACTAACTAGCATGTGATTGAGTTCACGGGCCTGCTTCTAACACTAATTAGGATATGATCCAGTTCACGGGCCTGATTCTAACATTAATTAAAATGTGATCCAGTTCACGGTCCCAATTCTAACACTAATTAGCATGTGATTGAGTTCACGGGCCTGATTCTAACACTAGTTAGCATGTGATTGAGTTCACGGGCCTGATTCTAACACTAATTAGCATGTGATTGAGTTCACTGGCCTGATTCTAA